>NC_041398.2:168337413-168534913 GCF_900747795.2 Erpetoichthys calabaricus
TCCATGCTGTGACCATGCTGTGACAACGTGCGCGCCTACAACGCGCTTGCGAAAGGAGTCACGGCACACACCAACTGTGACAACGCGCGCACCTACAACGCGCTTGCGAAAGGAGTCACGGCTCAAAAATATGGCTCACTGGATGTACGGCATCCCCGGATGTACGGAATCCCCAAATCCACAAAGGTCCATGCTGTGACAACGCGTGTGGCTCAAACCGAGAGTCACGGCTCAAAAACGAAAGGATTCACGGGCTCAAACCAAAGGTCCATGCTGTGATAACGCACGCGCCTACAACGCGCTTGCGAAAGGAATTAAATGAAAACTTTACCATGGCCACAACCTGTACACTAAACCTGAGGTGCAGCGTGCACGCCAGGTTGTACAGCCGCCCGAGCGCGACCGCCCACACCACCGCATATACCACGTTCGTTTAGTAATGTAGCCCTCCATACCTGGATCCGCAGCCATGGCCACTTCAGCATGCAAATCCACCGGCGTCAGCAAACGACTTCTCGCTGACGACACAGCCATAGAAAAATAAACACGCGACTGCATGGCTGAAAACAATAAACAAAGGCGCCTACAACTGAGTCACAGCTCCAAACAGAAACTGCTTTAGTACAAATATGTTTATTTAATTAAATGAACTGTCCCAGGACGCACCCACCGTCCATGATATTTCATCCCTCCAAGTATCAGAGGGAACAGAAAGTGAATGCCATTGTTGGATTTGCGATTCTTTCGAGAATTGGGGGCTTGCTGGTTATATTATATTCATTGCTTATATAGAAGCCTTAGAGTGTGAGATTTATTTCTTTTGTCCTCACACTTGACATCTCTTGTTAGTAACCAGCTCGTCAATGTCAGGCTTGAAATCTTGTGCAGCTGCAACTTTTATGAGGGATGAAAGGTGCTCAACGGTAAGTCTTGAGCGATGTGGGGTTTTGGTAGCTTTCATTAACGAAAACAATTGCTCACAAAGGTAAGTACTTCTGAACATTGACAGTACTCTCGATGCCAACTTATTCTCAGGCGCATTCTCAACGTTGTAACGCAATGCCCTGTTTGTGTGAACTGACATCATGAAAATGCTCACTGAATTCATTGCTCAGAAATTCAAGTTGGAAAACAAATCCTCCAAAAATCAAATTTTACTTTACTAAGTTTACTTCAAAGTTTATATTGTAAAATAAGCCGATATGCAAAAAGCCACCAGACCTACAATAATTTTACAAACTCAAAATCACAAAAATATGTTAATAAACAACTCACCAACTTCTCGCGTCCACTTCAGATCTTCAGCTGTAGTCTGCACTAACTGTTCGTTACAATACTAGCACAAATTTACATGAAACTAGAGCAAAAAAACGTGAAAATATGCGGGCTATTACTACTCGTGATGGTCAGTTCTGCCCAGTGGCCAGTCTCAGCAGCCCAGTCAGTAGTGTAGCCTTAGCAGGGGCGGCTCTAGGCTTGTGGCGGCCCTAGGCAGAGAAAGAATCGGTGGCCCCTTCGCCTGGCAAAGTCAATACGGTATCTTATGCACGGCGGATGGCCACATCCGTTGCGGACACTGCATAGCTGCCTCGTGCTCATGACACGCTTCTATATACGCGTGTCCGTAACTTGAAAACCAAGTGGCGGCCCATGATATTCTCATTACGGCATAACGTTATAATACTACATATAGATTACTGCTCCGACTCTAGCGACATTTGTAAATAAAGCGTACTAATTAACAAGAAACACAATGTTTTTCGGCCACATTGCCGTCAGTTGTGTCGTTATTTTCTCTTTCTGTTTTATATTCAATATATATTGGCGTGGTGGCCCCTGGGATTTGGCGGCACTGTGCAGGTACACAGTTTGCACATGCCTAATGCCGCCCCTGCTGCAGCCTAGCACTTCAGTTGTGATGCTGCGGCTCATTAACTTTGGTCAAGGCTTGTGGCTATACTAGCAGATGACGTTTCTGGTACCGTAATGCCATGAGAAAACATGCTTTTGTCAGAAGGCAGAAGTAAAAAAAAGTCAATAAGTAACGCCAAAGATGCAGAATGATTCAATCACAAACGATAGTAATCATTTTGTACAAGTTCAGTGCTAACTAGGATCTGTCATGCGGGCTGAACAGATTTCTGTTGCGGGCCGCGTGTTTGACATGCCTGCTCTAGATAGTTTGTTTTTTAAATGCTATTGTCTGCATTTCATGTCTATGCTAACATAAAATTAAAAGTAAAATGTGGGGTTAATCTAAACCCTTAACATGATTGCAAATTTCCCCCTTTGTTAAAAAATGAAGCATCATTTGCCCTTTAAAACCACATGAGTTAGGTGGAGGTTTATTTATCCAAAATGTCAAATTTTGCTTTTTACAGACACTCTTTAAAAAATAAATACATAAACAGACAAATAAATATATACATACACACACACACACACACGCACACATATATACACTATGGCCTGAACACACACCAGAATGACTAAAAAGGAAGAAATTTTAATCTAGAAGCACTGCTCGAGGCCAGAATTTATTGACAGGCTTAGTATAACTACCTAAGCACTGGTACAGGAGAACAAGCCTGTCGTTCTGTCAACTTTATGATCCTGTAATTAGCCAGTAGATGATTTGTACAAACAATTCTCTCTCTCTCTCTCGGTGAGGATGAGAGAGAAAAAGGCAGAAAAAGGCTGACTGACAACAAAATAAAAGCTCAAGCTCAAGATCCAAGTCAATGGATCTATAAATCACTATATTATTTGGACATACTAATATTTGTCCCAAGATACTGAAAATAAAAACACTGATTGCTATTTTGATAGAAAAAATGCATTTGATTTTAATCATGCTGTTTTACTCAAAAAAAAAAACCCAGTTAAAATAACCCAACAAAACAGGGTAAGGCTTAAAGTTAGTTAAATAGTGAGACAGGGTAATGCGCAGCTTGTAGTATTGTGCACTGCATAATACCATTTATACCTCAGTGTAATTATTTAAACAGTTAATAGAGGGCGCACTGCATAATACAAGTTATACCTCAGTGTAATTATTTAAACAGTTAATAGAGGATAAAAACTGAAATGTGCTTCTACAAACATTGCATTTCTCCAAAGGTTATATGAATTAAATTACTGGTAAGGGCCTTAAAAGATCTAATTTCGAAAATAACAGAAGCCCAAAAACTTTGTATGATGGCATTTTTAATAACAAAGTTAAACATTCTAACCTTAAAAACTAGACAAAGCTGATCTGCTTTGGATAAACATTTTACCTTGCCAATGGTGGACGTGAACATTTCATTAATTGAATGATTAATTTAATTTCAAAACCACATATTGCATAACAAAAAGCTTATGACTCCTGCTATAAGACCTGCAGTTACTTATACCAACTTGAAATGTTAAATGAGCGATTTTAGAACTGACATGAAGCTTTGGGTAAGCCATAGTTTAGTATGAATATGTTTATCTCTGGTGAGTGGCATAAAGCCTTTGCTAGGACTGCATGCATTTTCTCCAAGGATTGTTTTTTTAACTAAATACAGTTCATCTATAATAATAAAAGGCAAAGCCCTCACTGACTGACTGACTGACTCACTCACTGACTCACTCATCACTAATTCTCCAACTTCCCGTGTAGGTGGAAGGCTGAAATTTGGCAGGCTCATTCCTTACAGCTTACTTACAAAAGTTAGGCAGGTTTCATTTCGAAATTCAAAGCGTAATGGTCATAACTGGAACATATTTTTTGTCCATACACTGTAATGGAGGAGGCGGAGTCACGTATCGCGTCATCACGCCTCCTACGTAATCACATGAACTAAAAACAAGGAAGAGATTTACAGCACGAGTCACACGCGGGAACAAAGGTAAATGACGTTAATTTTTGACTGTCTTTTAATACTGTGTAAGCATACATATTAACACATGTGCAATTAAACGTGTGCATTTACGGGGTGATTTCTCAGGCTTAAAAGCTCACCTTTTATCAAACGCGGGAACAAAGGTAACTGACGTTGTTCACTGTCTTTTAATACTGTGTAACCATACATATTAACTCATGTCCAATTAAACGTGTGCATTTACGGGGTGATTTCTCACGCTTAAAAGCTCGCCTTTTACTAAAAAGGTAAATGCAAAACTATTTTCAATCAGTTTATTGAAACGCTCCCGTTAAGGATTGCAATAACATATTCGCGAGATAAAAGAACGAAGTAGGGGGAAATGGAGGAAGAGCCGCAAACAGCGAACAGCAAAAAATTAATTAAACAATTGAGAACGGAGCGAGTTAAGCATACAAGCATGTTCATAAGGGAAACAAAGCACGGTGTAAAACGTAAGTTTAAATTAAGTTTATAGAAACGCTCCCGCTGCGGATTGCAATAACATATTCGCGAGATAAGAGTTTAATGAGAAGACACGAGGTATAAACGAACCACACGCCGTGGCGCAACATTAGGGGCAACAGTTTCAACCATTCTATGATCTGCTTCTCGCAACTGAAAGACGGCACATGGCGGATGTTAGCCGACTTGCTGACCACAACGTTAGGGGCTTCAACTATGGCGCTGACGCCACATCTCAGTGCCAACACTTTGCAGACTGTACTTAAAAGACACGCCCTCCTCACTGGACAGTTAAAAAGACCAATCAAACTAACGATGACATCAAGTATTACCCAATCAAAAGTAGGAAAGGAGGCATCTTCATAAAATGCGTGTGTGATGATTTGCATGACACGCTGCTTTAAAAAAAAAAATGATAAAAAAAATACGGGATAAATCCCGTCCAGTATTGATTCAAAACGGGACGCGCAATTTAATTCTCAAACGCGGCACGATTCCGTATTTTAAAGGACGGGTGGCAACCCTACAGTGCCAGGTAACCACCCATACAATCAGATTGTGATTCAGACTAGGAATGCAATGAATGTAATTACCCCGATCTACATACAAGGCGAAAGTCTTGCAACATTCAAAGATGATGGTTTGGGATAAGTACACCATACAACATAAAACAGCTTATGAAGCCTTGAACCGAAAAAACCAAGATCTCAGAGATCGTAAAAAAAAAAATAGGAGGTAATGTCGTTTTACTCACTGTAGATTTTAGTCAAACATTACCAGTTATTCCACGAGGGAGACCAGCAGATGAACTCAACGCGTGTTTAAAATCCATGCTTCTCCCACGCTCGGTTATATGTCGCGTGTTCTCAGGTAGGTGCACCAAAAAATGTATACATTTAAGCATGTAATGGGCAAACAAAAAATGAGGTATACCCGAAGGCACTGCAGTAGTACTTAATGTAACTTTACTTCTTAAATGTTAATGTTTTACTGTTTAATAATTTATACGCTTCTTATATGTTGTTCAAATTCTTTTATCAAAATACCACTGACAGCGCAATGCACGATAACATGGAGTGAATACACCATACGCATCCGCCCACGGCTGCCCTGCTGTGCGCAGATAGGAGTTGATTCTACAATAAAATAAAATAAACATAAAAAGAGTAAAACAATCATCACCCATAAAGCGGATAGTAGACGTGACGTACTATATGTGTACCACATTTCAAGTGTATAGGTGAAACGGTTTGCGAGCTACAGGTCATTTAAAATCCTGGACAGACACACAAATTGCCACGGTAGCAAATTACAGAAGAAGATTTTACTGTTTAATAATTTATATTTATATGAAATGTGCCTGCGGTGGGTTGGCACCCTGCCCGGGATTGTTCCCTGCCTTGTGCCCTGTGTTGGCTGGGATTGGCTCCAGCAGACCCCCGTGACCCTGTGTTCGGATTCAGCGGGTTGGAAAATGGATGGATGGATGGATGGATGAAATGTGCTTCTTATATATTACTTCATATTCTCATATGATAATGATGTTAATGTTTATATTGATTTCTGTGTTATTAAAACTGCATGTATGTGTGTATATGTATATATATATATATATATATATATATATATATATATATATATATATATATATATATATATATATATATACTAGCAAAATACCCGCGCTTCGCAGCGGAGAAGTACTGTGTTAAAGAGGTTATGAAAAAAAAAGGAAACATTTTAAAAATAACGTAACATGATTGTCAATGTAATTGTGTTGTCATTGTTATAACTGTTGCTGTCTTTTATATATATATACTAGCAAAATACCCACGCTTCGCTGCGGAGAAGTAGTGTGTTAAAGAGGTTATGAAAAAGTAAAGGAAACATTTTAAAAATAACGTAACATGATTGTCAATGTAATTGTGTTGTCATTGTTATGAGTGTTGCTGTCATATATATATATATATATATATATATATATATATAAAATATACACACACACATAAACATATATATACATATACATATATATACATATCTACATATACACATATCTACATATATATACACATATACACATCCACATATATATACATATATATATATATATATATATATATATATATATATAAACATATCAACATATATATATACACACATACATAAACACACACATATACATATATATATATATATATATATATATATATATATATATATATATATATATATATATACATACACGTATACATATATACATATACATATACACACACAGACACATATATATACATAAATATTTACATATCTACATATATACATATCTACATATATACACATCTACATATATATACACATATATATACATATATATATATGTAGATATGTATATATATATATATGTGTCAATCTATCTATGTATGTATGTCTAGATATATATATATATATATATATATATATATATATATATATATGTAATTGTGTTGTCATTGTTATATATATATATATATATAGCAAAATACCCGCGCTTCGCAGCGGAGAAGTACTGTGTTAAAGAGGTTATGAAAAAGTAAAGGAAAATTTTAAAAATGACATATGTATATGTATATGTATATATATATATATATATATATATATATATATATATGTATATATATATATATATATATATATATATATGACAGCAACACTCATAACAATGACAACACAATTACATTGACAATCATGTTACGTTATTTTTAAAATGTTTCCTTTACTTTTTCATAACCTCTTTAACACACTACTTCTCCGCAGCGAAGCGCGGGTATTTTGCTAGTTACATATATGTACCATGATACAGCAGTTTAAAAGATGTATTTTATTTTTCTATGTTAAATATGTTCTTACTGGATTACTTATTAAATACTTGTCCTAGAGCAGGCATGCGCAACCTTTCCGCTATTGACGGCCGCACTACAGACTTTTTACTTTAATAACGGCCGCACTACAGACTTTTTACTTTAATAACGGCCTCCAGTAAGTTCAAGTAAACTTAATAATGTTTTATGATTTATGTAAAAATTTACAGATTACACATTAAAACAGAGTATGATATATCTGACAATATTCAATTTACTGGTCTACATATGTAAAAAAATGTCTACGAAACGTCATATAGGACAAAAAACCTTTACAGCAATTGTTTCAGGAAGTTTGGAAAACATCGCCATTAATGGCTTCCTTGCTCTTGCATGTTTGCAGACAGACTTGCAAACATACCGACCCGGCTAAGGAAGGTTCTGTGGTGTTTGAGATTCTACACTTGCAGGAGTCTAGAGACCCCAGAGTCCAAATCGGCTTTCGGCGTCACCATACCGACCCGGCCGACAAAGATTCCGCGGCATTGAGACCCCTTACTCGCTGGAGTCCAGAGACCCTACACCTGCACGGCCGCCATTACGTACACTTTAATATACACGTCCACGGCCGCCAAAGTCCTTGCCCACGGCCGCATGCGGCCGTACGGCCGCAGGTTGCGCACAGCTGTCCTAGAGTATAATCAATTATTGTAGAATGTTAAGACATGTGCAAAATGGATCTTGCCAGAAATGATGCTCAGGACCACAGAGAATACACGAAAGGGTTTTGAAGAGCAAGTGGCCAAAATATTACAGCAGTGATGATTATATTAACATAAAAACTAAGGGAGATGAGATATATGTTACATATCATCCACCTATATGAAAAGATTAAAAATATAATTTTTTAGGTCAAATCTCCCAATCCCAAATCAGATTATATGGTCTTTGCAATTAAAACATGCATTTATGTGTAAACTGGCAAACATTTAAACATTTTTGCACTCACATCTCAACATTTGTAAATTCTGAGGACTTAAGCATTTTGACGAAACAATAGTTTTTAAAGCTTATAATTAAAGTATAACTTTAATTTTGGCTATAGTAACACTAATTAAGGTTTAGTGATATTGGTTAATTATTTTCTTCTTTCTTTTTGCAAAAGGGTATTAGCTTGTTTGCCTGTAAAAAAAAAAATCAGAAAAGTAATATGAAAAAAAGGTCATTCATATAAATGTGACATACAAACTCAACAACAGTGGTTTTTTAACCACTTTATTAAACAAATGCCAATGGCCTGCCTCAACTTTTTAAGGAATTTAGCAAGAATGTATATACTGTATCCTCTTTAATAAAATCCCTGTGTGCTTCCAGGTGTCCGTGTGTGTGTGTCTTCTGGTGAAGTGTGTATGCGCGGGGCACGGTGCGCTGCTTCAAAGGCCACCTTACGCGTCACACAAGACAGAGAGGGCGGGACCTATAAAATATCGTGCAGCAGATCCAATCGGATTTCGGTAAATGTGGTAAGACCTAAAACAGAAAACACGAAAAATCCAATCGGGTACTGAGACGTGGAGACCAGCTTCCCCATTGTTGTGCAAGTGTTCACTCTGAGGATGTCAGATTTGCAATTAAGAAGCTTGGCCTGGTAAAGTGTAAAGTACAAGTAGATTTATTTTCACGCACATTACATCAGTTGCTGGGGAGAATCTGCTGATTGCCCACTGTTGTGACAGAAAATTAAATGCATATTACGGACAGCAAAGCCAGTATTACTGTCAAAGAAAATTGCAGGCATTTTACGGAAAAAATGTAATGAGGTAAAAGGTCCCTTGCCATTTAATATAGACTGTTCCTACTAATGTTTATGGACTACTGTTCTATCGCCCGTTATTGTAACGGGCTTAATGTCTAGTATATATATATATATATATATATATATATATATATATATATATATATATATATATATATATATATAAAAAAGAAATACTGTGATTCTAAAATGCTATTTTTAAAGCTGCTGCTGAATATTGAGCTTGAAGATACAACTGTAACTGATCTATCAGTTAGCATTCACACTAATACCCATAAAATGTCTAGGCTAGCTTTGAACATCTCCCAGAACACCTTCTTTACTGCCTATCTTGTCCATATAAACCTATGCTGTTCACAGTGTTAAACATTATATATGAAAAACCAGTTCACTTTCATGTGAAACAATGCTAAAAGTTGTTTTAGGAGATTCTGTAATACCAATATTAATGGAGGAGGGTATTGGTCATAAAGTCTTATTTAATATTTCATGTTCTTCCTCTATAGTTGCATCAGGCATGATGCAACTCCAAGATGCCTACATTATAAACCACCAACGAACACTCAGAAGATGGCATACATCATTCGACAATTCACAAAATGTGTTCTATATGAACTGATCACCGAAATACACAGCAAACTAATTACGTACACATCTGAAATAACGAGGCAATGATCCAGATTTCTCGCAACATGTAGACAGATGGTCACAGATAAATGAGCTAAGCATATCCAGGACGCAGCTTTACAAAAGCCAAAAATCCAAACTGAGTAAAAATGGAATAAACTCACCGAGAATATGAATACTAATGAACCACAATCCAGACTACTTCTTCTGGAGTACTTCTTCTCCAGAAGACAGCTGTCCACCACAGAACATAATGTTCTCACCAGAGGTTTAAAGTTCAATCATAAAGACGACACAGACTTCTTAGGGCTCATTTATACTTCACGCTCATAACGCGTACGCGCCCGCATCATGGCCGCCACGCATTCTGAGCATTCATTTGATGCATCCTCTGAGCAGGTCCTCAGAAATTAACGCGACGTGTGCGAGAGTTGCAGTACCAGCAAAAACTCGGGGGGGCGCAGTGTGCTAAAAGTTGGAATGTGACGTCAGAGTCTCTGTTTACTATCTACATGTGACAGAAAGCCACTTTGCGGATCCTACGAGATCAGTGTGCGCGCTTCGATATTTGATAAATGGTTCGATGTCGTGAAGCAAAATGGCGACATACAAATGTATTCGTGGTGCTATTATATTCAAGCGTCGCATATTCCCGATCGTAATGACACGATACGTTTTAAAATTCTCACATACCGTCTTCTGTGCTATCTTTTTTCTAGGGCTTCCTCTGCTCCTGACAGCAGCAAATCGCCAGCAATAGATCGCCACACTGAGCACATTAAATGTATGATATTCCAACTCTCTGCACATTTAGAATGCTTAGATTTATACTTGATATCACTTTCATGATGAAAAGCATTAAAGTATGTATATTATACAGATAAATTGGTAATTTTGTTTAAATAATGAATACTGTTAATAATTACACACATGGGGTGACACAGTGGCGGAGCGTTAGCACTGCTGTCTTGCAGGGAGTCACGTCGCTGATATTCCCTGCCCGGAGTTTACATGTTTTCCTGCTGGGTTTCCTCAGTGTGCTCCAGTTTCCTTCCAAAGATATGCAGATTTGGGGATTTGGTGCCGCTAAAATGATGCTAGTGTATGTGTGTGCTTGTATTCACCTTGCGATGAGCGGAGGCATCTTCCAGGGATTGCTTCTCACTCACGCCCAATGCTTGCTGGAATGGACACATCCCTGGATTTAATCAATAAACATCCTTTTCAGAGATATTGCGGTAAGGTGTCATCGGAATTTAATGGGTGTTCTAGGCAATTCACAACACAGAGAAGCCGAACATGTTCTCACCGTGATAATATCTCACACTGCCACCTGGCGGATTCCTCCAGATTTTCGTAAAGTACGCGTGCAAGTATAAACATTTCAACACTTGCATAGCAGGAGCGTCCGCTGCAGCATGCGTCGTGTCGCGTGAAGTATAACTCCGGCCTTAGTCCCCATAGAATACATCATACAAACCGAAAAGATACTGGCAGACAACACACAAGAAATAAGGCATGTTATGGCCAGCCGGTTACATGCAAGACGTCCAATGGTACACATTTCTTTCAAAGAACAGAAGGCGTTAAGATCACTACAAAAGGATAACAGCATTGTTATGGCCAAATGGGGGAGGCAACTTGATGGATGAGGTCTCCAGGACTCTAAAAATATCCAAATCTTATTATGTGATATCATCTACTGTTAAATTCTGCTCTGTACTTCTAAAATTTTAATTTTTTTTCTTCTAAAAAATTTATTTTATACTGTATTGAGGATTTGTTCTGTTCTGTGTATTGTATTGTATTGACCCCCTTCTTTTGACACCCATTGCACGCCCAACCTACCTGGAAAGGGGTCTCTCTTTGAACTGCCTTTCCCAAGGTTTCTTCCAGTTTTCCCTACAAGGTTTTTTTTTGGAGTATTTCCTTGTCTTCTTAGAGAGTCAAGGCTGGGGGGCTGTCAAGAGGCACTTCCTATGTGATTTTGGGCTATACAAAAATAAACTGTATTGTATTGTATTGTATTGTATCACACCAGCTGACAAAGGAGATGCGACAGTTGTGTAAGACAAACAACATTATACCACAGCAATAGAAGAAATGCTCTCTGACACCACCACATACAAACAGCAAACCAGCGACCCAAATAAAACCACCTTTAACAAAGTCAACACCACTCTGGATAAGCTCCAGAATAACAACCATCTAAACTTAAAAAGATATATTACAGAATGAAATTCAATAATGCGAGCTGCCGCGAATTTTATGGCCTCCAAACAATACATAAAACCCCTCTAAAATTCAGACCAGTTCTCAGCCTAAAAGGTGGTCCAACATATAGCATATTTAAAGGACTTTTTTTTATATGCTCAAACATTTGACATATGGTTCAGAATATTCTGGTAATAGTGCCGAGATGGCATTACAGCATCTGAAAAATGTACTCATCACTGAGGATGAAATCATGGTCTCGTTTGATATAGTGTCACTGTACACCATGATTCCAATTCATTTGGTCAAACTCTACAAACAAAGCTAAATAACGACCCCGCCATAATGACACGAATGAAGTTGGCCATGAACAATATAATACATCTTGTTTCACTTTGCCAGAAAACTCACTTTCATTTTAATGGGAAATACTACAGACAAAAAGAAAGCATGCCAATGGGATCACCTTTATCAGGAGCGGAACTGGTAATGCAGTGATTTCGAAGTGTGGCTCTGACTCAGTACAAATAGAAAGTTTGGATACATTACGTTGACAACAAATTCATCATATTAAAAAATGACCAGCTGAATAACTTTCATTACCACATCAACGCAATATTCCCTGCGATCCAGTTTACTATGGAAAAAGAAATAAATTAATACCATTTACTTTGGACCTGTACGCATAATTTTGTACGTTCCTCTTAAGCCAAATTAACATGACTGAGAGGTATATAGCTGATTTTGTAAATGAAAACGAATATACAGCATAAACAGAGTTGTGTGCCAAAAGATATGACAACAGTATGCTGTCTTATTCACATTCTATCTCAATCAAAAGAGTGTAAAAATAAATGTTCAAAATTATTAAAAAATTTAATTGCATACGAAAGCATATTTTTCATTCTAAAGAATAATAGAAGGCAAAAAGGCATCTATTATAGGAAAGATATGAATTAATACAAGGAACCAAAAAGCAGGGTTCATTCAATTAAAATTAAATATATCAATTGTTAAGAACCTTTACTGTGCAAGGTTGTGAAGGGCTAGAGCCTATTTTTGTATTGTCAGTGTAAATGTCAATTTATTTATATAGCACATTTAAAACAACATAGTAATGCTGTCGCCAAAGTGCTTTACAATAAAAGAATAAAAGAAAAGCAAAACAAATTAACATAAAACATAAATAGAAATAAAATATATGAACATTAAATAAATACATAATAAATAGAAGTAATGTTATATACATAAAAAATAGAAGTAATGTTATATAATCACAAAGAGGAAACCATCAGTATTACTGAAGGTCATGGAATGCAAGTGAATATAAATGAGTCTTTAGTCTTGTTTTGAACAGTTCAATTGTAGACGACTCCTTTATATGATGAGGTAAAGAGTTCCACAGGCGAGGCGCAGCAGCTGCAAAAGCCCTGTCCCCCTTAGTTTTACACTTGATACGAGGGACAACCAGAGACAGCTGACCAGAAGATCTAAGCACTCTAGATGGCTGATGTAAAACACACAGTTCAGATAAATAGGGAGGAGCAAGCCCATGTAAAGATTTAAAAACTAGCAGCAAGATTTTAAAATCAATTCGAAAACTGACAGGCAGCCAGTGTAAAGAAGCTAATATTGGAGAAACGGAGTCATACTTTCTTGCCCCAACCAGAAAGCGAGCGGCAGCATTTTGGACCAACTGTAACCTGTGTATCAGGGATTTATAAATCCCAGAATACAGCGAGTTGCAGTAATCAAGGCGAGAAAAAATAAACGCATGAGTAGCTATCTCAAGATCCCTAGAAGATAAAAAAAGGCATTATCTTACCTAATAGATGAAGTTGGAAAAAGCAACTCTTGACTACAGAATTTACTTGTTTCTCAAAAGAGAGGTTACTATCAAAGGTAACACCAAGATTGCGGACTTGAGGTTTGGAAAAGACAGAGAAAGAGCCGAGAAGACCAAGACCAATTTGGGCTTTAGCTGATGGACCCACTATAAGCACCTCCATTTTTTTTTGATTTAGATCAAGAACTGTGACCAAGATCTTGTGATTGCAAATCACCAATCACCTCTTGACTGGGATGCCAGATAATTAAGCAAATAAAATGTAACTTTTAATTCCCTCTAATTTTAAAACATCTAATTACAAAATACAATTAACAGAAGCACATACTTCAGGTCTCCTTTCAAGTGCTTCTTTAATTATTGGGTTCAATTCTTCTAGAAGTTCTCTGTAAGAAAAACAAGCGTATAAAAAAATAACATCTTTAAACAAGTGTGCAACACATTAAAATGTGTAATTAATTCGCAACTGATATTTTTAGGCAGGCAGAAGTTACTAAGTGAAACAGAATCATGACAATCCCCACAAATACAGGCTCACTGCTTATTTTGCAAATATTATTAAGTCTAGAAATTTCTCTAATTAGCCATAATTATACAAATGAACATTATTGTATTAATTTATAGCATCTGAACAATGATGCATGAATGAGGACTTAAATGCTTATGAGTGTGGTGTTATTGTCTTGTCTTATTATTAATAATTTAAAAATTACACACATTTTAACATTTATAAGCTGAATACGTAAACGACGAAATATACTCTTTTACATTATTACACATTTCTGCTTACATTTAATTACAGGTATAAGCAAAATAAGGCAAAATACTCTAACACAGAATCTATTCTCTATACAACACACTAATTTAGACTTATTTCAAAATTCTTACCTAAATGCTACAGGGTTGGTCCTGCCAAGCCCCAAGACAAGAGATTCAGTGATATCCATGCTCTCAGAGCGCATCATTGGTACTACATGTTTAAACAATGAAGACGGGGACGGTATACCAATAACCTAAAACAAATATAATAAATTACAAAACAAAACTAACATACAGTATAATTAATAACAATGTATTGTTATTATTATTGAGAAGAATGACTGATAATATCTCACAGAACAATACTAGCTAAAGGTTAAGTAGTACATGCAATGTTGCTTCTATTACTGAACAAGGCACGCTAATTTACCTTAGAGTCTATACTGTATCCGCTATCAGGTGTAGACGCCAGCGTCTCTGGAGGGGAGCAACGCACTGACCCTGATGAGGTGGAGGAAGGGGCAGAAGTTGCTGCGCTGCAGCATAAAATTAAATAATTCCTCCACAGTCCTATGTAAGAGTCGCTGCTGCTGGTTGTGTTCACTTTCTTGGCATTTATTGGACTACTGCAAAATAAAGAGTAAAACACATAAATGCTATAAACATTCTATATCATATCTTTTCTTATGCTGCACACAATATTACTGACTGGGCCTCACAAGTTTATAACAGCATACAGCATAACCATAGCTTCCCTTGATTTGTACTTGACGTAGGATTATTGGGTTATAGACAATGCTATCAGTCTTCTTAATTGCTTCCGTACACTGATTTGGGACTGTGGTGAATCCAGTCAGATTGGTTTATTCTTTTTTCATAATGTACACATTCAGACCTCTTAATGCATTAACAGATGTAAAACTTGACATTTACAGTATTTACATTAAACATGACCTACAAATCTGAATTCTGTTCAGGTATATCTATAATGACATTTGAGTGTCCCACTGTTTTACCAATTTAAGTTTTACATACAAATGAAACCAATCTTTAGTTACATTTTAATTAAGATCAGTATACATTAAAGAGCAACTTCCACATCACAACTTTCAGCATCAATTAATTTAGAAAGTGCTGTTCGAACCCCTATTTGTCTTCAATGAATAGGGTAAATTTTCACCTATCTGCACAATGTGCCTTATATTTCCACTTCTTGCAGCTATGACATATACCACCTGTAAGGCGCCCTATCAGAACCTTTCAGAAAATTAAGATTAATATTACATGAATGATTATAATGCATCCATACTTTATACATGTTGTTTAATCTTGTATTTAATATTGCTTTTACTATTTTATTGCAATATACATAAAGCTAACTGACCAACAGTTGCTAGGATTATCATTATTTAAATGGGATGATGTTTGCTGGACTCCTGTCATCAGCAATTTCTCTCTGTTATCTCCAATTATTTAACATTTCATTTAAGTGTCTTGCAGCTACTGTTAAGGTTTCCAGCTTTTTCATATATGAAGATTTAAAATATGAATTGTGCACATATGATATTTCCTTTTCTGTATTTCCTTACTATTGTATATTCTATTTATTGTTGTTAATATATTTTGACCAGTTTTTTTGTATCTCTTGTAGGTTTTATGCACTCACAAACCCTGTGCTTGTACACATTCTAAAGATACCTTTTCTTCCACAATTTCTTTTTTAACTCTTATTTGCTTAGTGATGAGATATTTTAAATTAGTTATTGTGTGTAAATTTTAGAATTATCCTGCTCTGTACTGTGTGAAGCATAACTTCAAGTTCACTCTACTGCTCTTCAATCATTTCCAGGAGTATACTTTGGTCTGATTTGTATCCTTAGGTTTTTGAAATATCTGCTCAAAATTGTCTTTATTAAAATTAATAAACAATCTTTTAGTAAATTTAAACAACATATAGGATTTCTCAAAATTTTCTCAAAATTTTGTGAAAATATTTACAAGCTTTAAAAATAACACTTAGAGCACCTACTTTATATCCACTTGTGGAGACAGCAGTTGTAGCCGAGTATAGGCAAACATCCAGGCATAATTCAGTGCAGTAGAACAGTGCTTGGGCAGATTCTCCTGTCTTAAAAAGCTGGAGAGGCTAACTACCCAGGGGTCCTGGCCCTGAGTTACATGTGCAAAAATCCAGATGTGGGAGGGACTGACTACATCAAATTGGTGGCTAATAGGAGACGAACTCCATTCAGCCAAAGTTTGCAAATCAATCCCACTGGGACAATACAGAAGATTAGTCTAGAGAAAGAAACATAAATTTAATAATGAACTTTATTTTTATGAATCACACAAAATTAGAAATACTTTAAAGTAAAAAATCTTTAATTTGATTTTTCTAACTATAGTTACCTGATCTGCACCTGTAAGGTGAATGAAGCTCTCCAGGACAGAGGCACTGACTCTATCCATCACATCAATTGCTAACTCTTCATCACCCTAGGAGAAGATGAAGAGAAAAGCAAAACAAACATTAAAATCTGCTTAGGTCTGTTGCTAATGATATTGAAGAAGAAAATAATTTAATTAATGCATCAACGATAGTCAAACAATGATAAAAATAAAATACAAGTTTTATCTATCACTATCACCCATCATGTGTATTAATTTGAATGTAATTTTAAATTGTTCTATTTCCAATATACAGTTAGGTCCATATGTATTTGGACAGTGATACAATTTTCATAATTTTGTCTCTGTATACCACCACAATGGACATGAAACAAAGCAATCATGACAATGTTAATCTCATTTTATTGTACATTTCAGTTTCTCTGTTTCTGACGTCTTCAAGCTTATGAAGTGTGATCCTGTTTCGT
Organism: Erpetoichthys calabaricus; assembly: GCF_900747795.2. Lineage (NCBI taxonomy): Eukaryota > Metazoa > Chordata > Cladistia > Polypteriformes > Polypteridae > Erpetoichthys > Erpetoichthys calabaricus. The sequence goes on from NC_041398.2 coordinate 168,354,744, forward strand.
GTTAGATTTATTCTAGTAACATTATAAAACACTTTCTCTTAAAGGATAAGTTCAGCATTATTCAAGCATAAGTGATTTGTTCACAATCATGGTATATTAATTTGTCACATGGAACTGAGTTCTGAAATCATGCTTTTTTAAAATACTTTACTCTTTATGATGGAAGTAAAGGACATTGTGGTCCAATGTGAAAACAAAAGCATTAAAACTTACTGAATATGTTCATTTCTAAAGCCTAGAGTGTTATCAAGTATTGACCTACGTCTTGAAATTGCACATTTTTCAAAACAGTATGCTCATGTCATTTAAAGAAAGGGAAAAAAGCAAAAAGCAAAATTGTGAAAGGAAGCTATTTTAAAAGAAGAGCAGCTGTGGGCTTCACTTCTTCCTCGGCAGCACCCTTTAGGGCCAGGTTTCTAAACACTGTTATTGACATTATTTTATGTTACTGCTTTCATTGTTCTGTAGACAACTAACCAAAAATCACTACAAAAATGTCACAATTAGGATCTCTCATAGCCTTTCACTACAAGTGCTACAGATAAGTTTGCTTTAAAACTGCTACAAGTCACAACTCAGAACTGAGTGAATATCTGCTAGAGGAAAACAGTGAAAGTTACAAATTACACTTACGATCTCAAAAATGTTCTCCTCAGCTATTTTATATCATACCCCTAACAAAATTGATTCAGTTTGTGCTATTTTTTTTAATTGTGGGTGCATATGACACACCACACAAAGTGTATAATGGTCTGTGTTGATTGGCACTGTGAACGTATCAATGTGTAGGTGGCATTGGCTCTTTCAAAAATATAATTTTTGCATTTGAAAATGTTCAGTTCATATTTACAATGAAACTACTTTATAGCTACTTCGCCATTATGCACCAAGCTGCCACATGGAGGGAATCTCGCTCTGTGGGCTATGTAAAATAACAAAACAACAAAAGTAGGAGCTATTTAGACAAAAAATATTCTACAATACCAGTGTGTGACCTGGAGAGTAAAACTGCTGTATTTCGAAATTACAGACAGCTTATATTAAGTTTTAATTCTACTTAAGCAAACCAAGATGAACTGAATTTATTGGACTATTAAAACAATTTAACTACAGGGGCAATTAATATTGTAAGCATCCTTTCTTGTACATTCTTCTTGTACTGCACCAGTAATTTATACCTTTAATGCATCTTTTTCAGTTGGTTTAGAACTACATCTGATTAAGTCAGTTTACAACTTAATGAGAGAGGCAATGGAACACATGCACAGATGCCACAGCATCAGAAGCTGTTTTAATTAGTTTGAAGCTTGGGAAAGGAAAGCAGTACAGGGGTGCGTAAAAAAATGAAAGGCTTTGAGCACAGTCGTTCATCATAAAAGCAGTACGCCAATAAAATGTGTGTCACATGTTCTGGAGCCTGATTGCTAAATCAAAAAGCTGCCCAAGACAACATTCACCTTTGACAATGCTGATTTTGTTTCTAAGACGATATCAAGACTTTTACTATTTACTTTATTTTCTACTATATTTCTATTGGTATTATTATACTTTAATAAATGCAAAGCTGCTTTTACATTTTTATACTTTGCCTTGTGTAAATATTAGGGCACTTAGATTAGAAGATTGCTGCTTTCTTGCCCACAGGGTTATCAAGGCTGAGAGGCTACATCTTAATAGGAAGAACAAGTGTGGTAAAAGACAGACCCCGTTGGTTGTTAAGCACCAAATAACCAAAAGACTGTTGAGCCTTTGTATGTTGCGAGGACACCCATATGTTTGTTCATGCTGGTGATAGTACTCTACTTAAGAACTCACTAAGAGTGACAGGCATTTGACATCACTTGTACACGTACTTATGCAAATGGAATTCTATGTGGAATAGTACACCGTGACTGGCAGTTGGAAAACACTCATGTAATTGTGCGGCTAGGATCTCTGGGTGTATGTTAATCTTGAGGTGTGGGAGTAGACCAACCTAGTAAATGGAATTTGTAAATCTCGCAAATCCCAGATTAACATAGTGTGCATCCGTTGTTAAACCACTGTCTGCATGTGATTCAGTATATGTGTTAGCACGGAGTATAAAAAAAAAAAATAAAATTATTATTTGTGTATGTATGGCCAAAGAAAATATGACCCAAGTATACATGTGCTGTTGGTGCTGGCTAAGGTTCTGAATCACTGCAGATATATACTCAAATCAAATGATTTTGGGGCATCTTTGCCATTATTATCAGACACTTAGCAAAAATTTGCGGAGAGCATTATTTGATACAAGCTATGGCAGATTATAACCACTGAATAAACAGAACTGCAGAGAAAAAAGTAGCATAATATGCAGCCTGACTACCCATGGTGGTCATTGCAAGCAGACAAGTGAACAGGAAACATATCATTACTTCGAGAAAATACTAACAAAAATCTATGATAAAATGTATTATATCTAGTTTACTTTTGTTGTCGCAAGCATGTCTTAAAAACACAGAAGACATGTTTTCTTAAATCAAAAGCTTTGCTGTTTCAAAGTGTACACATTCAGTAAGTTTTAGGGCTTTTGTTTTTTACTTTTAGAATACTATTTTATACAGGAAATTCAACATAAAAATACTAGACTTTAATTTAGAACCACTGCAGTTAAAAATGTCCATCTTGGCTTTATTACTCATCCACAAAGTCATGCAGCCACAGATTTCCAAAATACATTTTTCATGTGGTTTAAAATGTCAAATATGAAAGAAATTAAGATTATATGAAGCTAGACTTTTCAGTTTCAAAATTGTACTATGCAAAAAACTTTATTTAAGGATTCAGATCTTTGTGATTATGACCATCATTCTGTGAATATGACTGAGTTGATATATGATTTGTTTTTAGGATAACTACCTTGCCATGTATATAAAATATGTTGTTGAATTTTGTACTGTTAATATACCCTGTGTTTTACATTAATTGCATTTGTAACTGTATACAGTGCTCTAAACTTACTCTAAAATGAGAACTGAATGACAAAATTTAAATTAGATTTACATTTATAAAAAACTGCTACAAACCTTTGAAATTCCCAGAGCTGTATACAGTGCTCTAATTTCACGGAGTACATTGACTGCTAACCTTCTGGTAGCTGGGCGGCAACTACAAAGCACCACTAGAGCAAAACCTTCTACTATATGAAATACACTGGAAGAAGGGGTCTTTTCAAGAGCCAGGGAGTGAGATCCACCATTTGGCGCACATGTCTATAGGAAAGAGAACAGCAGACCATTAAAACCCAAGCCAAAATAAATGCATCACTAACAGAATAGAGTGTATTTTTTTTAATATATGACATGCCTTATGGAAACAGTAGTATTTCAGTGACATTAAGTTTATTGGATTAACAGAAAATATGCAATATGCAATATACAACAAGCAACTCTATTTGTGGCATAAGTGCAGAAAGGGCTTCTTTCTCATCACCCTGCCATATAGATGTTGTTTGTGCAAATTGCGCTGAATTGTAGAACGATGTACAGATACACCATCTGCAGCAAGATGTTCTTGCAGGTCTTTGGAAGTGATCTGTGGGTTGTCTGTAACCATTCTCACAATCCCGCGCATATGCCGCTCCTGTATTTTTTTTGGCCTGCCAGACCTGGGTTTAACAGCAACTGTGCCTGTGGCCTTCCATTTCCTGATTACATTCATTACAGTTGAAACTGACAGTTTAAACCTCTGAGATAGCTTTTTGTAGCCTTCCCCTAAACCATGATACAGAACAATCTTTGTTTTCAGATCTTTTGAGAGTTGCTTTGAGGATCCCATGCTGTCACTCTTCAGATAAGAGTCAAAGGGAAGCACAACTTGCAATTGACCACCTTAAATACCTTTTCTCAGGATTGGATACACCTGTCTATGAAGTTCAAGGCTTAACGAGCTAATCCAACCAATTTGGTGTTGCAAGTAATCAGTATTGAGCAGTTACATGCATTCAAATCAGCAAAATTACAAGGGGACCCAAATTTTTGCACAGCCAGTTTTTCACATTTGATTTAATTTCATACAACTAAATACTGCGTCACTAAAAATCTTTGTTCGGAAAATACCCCAGTACTCGGATGTTCCTAAGAAATGAAAGACATACCACTGTTATCTTTTATTGTTGAAAGTACTGTAAATTATTATGCAGGCTGAGAGGGGTTCCCAAACTTTTTCATATGACTGTATGCAGGAGATAAGGCAGTTTATGAATAAAGTTTTAATTTATTTCTTTATTTCTTGTAACACTGCTTAAAATAAGTTGTTAAGGAGAAAATCAATGTACTAGTTATCTAAAAACCTATTAAATGAAATAATGCACAACATGAACATTTTTATATTTCTGGTCAGAACAGGCTTTCATCAAGGGTACACTGCATGTAGTTTTTCTAATTTTTTAATTAAAATTACGAACAGATTTACTAGATGTTAGAAACTAAGTGAGATAGGTTGATCAATGGTTAGTTCTGCCTCAGAGCTCCAGAGTCTGTATTTACTTCCTGGCCTTGACACTGTGTGGGTTTAAAAAAATATCGTTTTTATCAACTGGGAACTTATCTACCCACTCCAATTTATTTTCACATCACTAAGTCATGCAGGTTAGGTTAACTGGCAACCTTTAATCAATCCTAGTTTGAGGATGGAGTAAGCTTTGTAAAGTACAGACAAAAATTTAACAACTGTTTCCTGTCTTGCTCTTGGTATTGCAGGGATAGGCTTAAACCTTAAGCAATCCCTGAAAAAAAGCAAATCATACAAATAAAGAATATTTTATTTCTTTAAAAAAGGGATATTTTACACAAACATGTGAATTTCCCCTTGGGATTAATAAAGTATCTATCTATCTAGGGCAGAGTGGTGGCTCTGGGGCTAAGGATCTGTGCTGGTATCTCGAAGGTTGACGGTTTGAATCCCTGTCAATGCCAAAAAGAAATCCTACTCTGCTGGGCCCTTGAGCAAGGCCCTTAACCTTCAATTGCTCCAGGGGCACTGTACAATGGCTGACCCTGCGCTCTGACCTCAAGGGGTATGTGAAAACTAACAAATTCCTAATTTGGCGAAATAAAGAACAAAATCTATTCAATCTTTAAAATGAGAAAATGTCAATGGGTATGGGAGTTTAAATCGGACTGGTAAATACAATGCTATATACTGTATACCCTGCCGTTCTTTCTTAAACTCTGAAGTGCCTTGAGCATAGGAAAGGCGCTATATAAATAAAATAAAAACAAAACCACACAAATATCATTTTCCAAAACTCTATATCATATTAGAAAATTAAACTTAAATAACTAATTTCAATTAACAAATCCAGTGAGATGGAGACACGGTGGTAAAGTGGTAGTATTGCTGCATCGCAGTAAGGAGACAAGTAAGTAAGACTCCATGCATGGAGTTTGCATGTTCTTCCGATGTCTAAGTGGGTTTTCTCTGCATGGTCTGGTTTTCTGTCACTTTCCAAAGACATGCATGTTACTTGAATTGGCAATGCTAAATTCCCCCTAATCTGTGCTTGCTCTCCGATGGACTGGTTTCCCTTGTCTGCCTTGCACCCTTATGCTAGTTGTGACAGGCTCCAGCCAATCCATTCCCTCACACCCTCCCAAACGGCCCTGGATTAGAAAATGTCATGACATCCAAAGACAATATTTAATTTGCTTCCTTTTGAGAACACAAATTATATCTAAGTATTACAATACCTAAAAAACTAAAAACATTTCATGTTCATTTTGTAAACCATGAACATTTTTAAAGTGTTTCCTTTTCATAACAATGAAAGTAAATGAGATAACAGCATATATGGAGAAATGAATGTCAACACAGAATACTGACACTTAGGAAATAATGGAAGTAATTTCATTACTGCAAAATAAGTTAATTTGTTATGTGCCACACTATACTGCAGCTTCAAATTGTTATCAGACAGAAGAAAAATTGCAGTTTCTTAGTGAATCTCCCAAAATTCTTACCAGAAATGTACGTGAATGTAAAGACATGGGAAGGTCACAAATGGTAAATTCAAACTTTCCGTACAATACAGAAAATGGTTTGTTTCATTTGGGACTCCAAGTACCAAGGCATTATCCTTTATTCTCTATTTTTTATCTAACAAATCCACTACCACTTATATTTAACAATTTATTCTACGGCTATTGTGCCTTCCACAGCCTTAAACAACTTTGATTTAATCTGAAATGGATTGGGTAAAAGACTGTTGTTCTAGGATATCATTGCTAATTGCGAAATACTATTATATAATTGGTTAAAATACTTCGAAAACAAAAACCCTTCTTATTGCTTTTTCAAATGGTTGTTACTACTTTAATAAACTGTAAAAATAGTCAGTGAATATTTTTATGAACCTGAACTGACCATATGCTGGAAATTATTCATGTTGCTGGAGAACTTTAAGTCCTGATACTATAAAAAGTACAATTATAAAACTGGTTCTTATTCTACAAATAAAACTGATCAAAAACAAAAATATTTAATTTCTATAACACTTTTATTGCTTATTGAAGCAAAAGTAGGCATGAAAATGGAAGGATGGATGTATACAAAGATGTTCAGTTAACCTATCAGGGGAAAGACGCTAATGGAGAGGTGCAAAGGAATTTAAGGTGGCCCGAGATTTTTTGTAGGCTTCAGGGATTCTAGTGTTAACTTTAGCCATGTTTATTAACTCAGCTCATAACTATAGTTTTTCTCTGCAGAAAAAATAATCTTGACAACTATTGATAATATTGGACTACTAATACTTAGTTCATTTAACAAAGACTAAATAGTCCTTTTAACGTGCAGTCCAGTAATTCTAGTGTAAATGATTAGTTTACTTTAATGTGATAGAAGAAATTGTGTTACATCATTTTTATCAATTGTTGTTAAACACTGAGAATAGGAAAAATGATTTACATACCTGAGTCTCTTGACTCTTGTTACTTGACTGTACTGCTTGCCTCCACTGGCTAATAAGCTGGATTAGCATTTTCACAGCATTATCCAGGAGTGTGGGGTGAACATCAGTAACTTCTCGCACAGTGAAATACACAAATCCAGAAAGTACATCTTCTCGCCACTCAGGAAAATCAAGCATTAGAGCTTGTAGTGTAGTAAAGGCATGCTGTCGCAGCTCCTCATCCATGTGGATAGTTAACCTAAAACAAAACTTAAAATTTCAATGCAAGCATACAAACACAGAAAACATACCAATCAGAATAAAGTCACACAGGGATTTAAAACGCATGCTACAGTATACAAAATGCTCAAAGAGTTTATATATATATATATATATATATACTGTATATACAGTGGGTACGGAAAGTATTCAGACCCCCTTCAATTTTTCACTCTTTGTCATATTGCAGCCATTTGCTAAAATCATTTAAATTAATTTTTTCCCTCATTAATGTACACACAGCACCCCATATTGATAGACAAAAAAAAAGAATTTTTGAAATTGTTGCAGATTTATTAAAAAAGAAAAACTGAAATATCACATGGTCCTAAGTATTCAGACCCTTTGCTCAGTATTTAGTAGAAGCACCCTTTTGAGCTAATACAGCCATGAGTCTTCCTGGGAAAGATGCAACAAGTTTTTCACACCTGGATTTGGGGATCCTCTGCCATTCCTCCTTGCAGATCCTCTCCAGTTCTGTCAGGTGGATGGTAAACGTTGGTGGACAGCCATTTTTAGGTCTCTCCAGAGATGCTCAATTGGGTTTAAGTTAGGGCTCTGGCTGGGCCATTCAAGAACAGTCATAGAGTTGTTGTGAAGCCACTCCTTGTTATTTTAGCTGTGTGCTTAGGGTCATTGTCTTGTTGGAAGGTAAACCTTTGGCCCAGTCTGAGGTCCTTAGCACTCTGGAGAAGGTTTCTGTCCACGATATCCCTGTACTTGGCCGCATTCATCTTTCCCTCGATTGCAACCAGTCATCCTGTCCCTGCAGCTGAAAAAACACCCCCACAGCATGATGCTCCCACCGCCATGCTTCACTGTGGGGACTGTATTGGACAAGTGATGAGCAGTGCCTGGTTGTCTCCACACATACCGCTTAGAATTAAGGCCAAAAAGTTCTATCTTGGTCTCATCAGACCAGAGAATCTTACTTCTCACCATCTCAGAGTCCTTCAGGTGTCTTTTAGCAAACTCCATGCGGGCTGTCATGTGTCTTTTTTTTTGTCTGTCAATATGGGGTGCTGTGTGTACATTAATGAGGGAAAAAATTAATTTAAATGATTTTAGCAAATGGCTGCAATATGACAAAGAGTGAAAAATTGAAGGGGGTCTGAATACTTTCCGTACCACTGTATATATATACATACATATATACATATATACATACATACATATATATATATTATATATATATATATATATATATATAAAAAGTGCATCCGGAAAGTATTCACAGCGCAACACTTTTTCCACATTTTGTTATGTTATAGCCTTATTCCAAAATGGATTAAATTCATTTTTTTCCTCAGAATTCTACACACAACACCCCAATAATGACAACATGAAAAAAGTTTACTTGAGATTTTTGCAAATTAATTAAAAATAAAAAAATTGAGAAAGCACATATACATAAGTATTCACAGCCTTTGCCATGAAGCTCAAAACTGAGCTCAGGTGCATCCTGTTTCCCCTGATCATCCTTGAGATGTTTCTGCAGCTTAATTGGAGTCCACCTGTGGTAAATTCAGTTGATTGGACGTGATTTGGTTAGGCACACACCTGTCTATATAAGGTCCCACAGTTGACAGTTCATGTCAGACCACAAACCAAGTATGAAGTCAAAGGAATTGTCTGTAGACCTCCGAGACAGGATTGTCTCAAGGCACAAATCTGTGGAAGGTTACAGAAAAATTTCTGCTGCTTTGAAGGTCCCAATGAGCACAGTGGCCTCCATCATCCGTAAGTGGAAGAAGTTCGAAACCACCAGGACTCTCCCTAGAACTGGCCGGCCATCTAAACTCAGCAATCGGGGGAGAAGGGCCTTAGTCAGGGAGACTAAGAACCCGATGGTCACTCTGTCAGAGCTCCAGAGGTCCTCTGTGGAGAGAGGAGAACCTTCTAAAAGGACAACCATCTCAACAGCAATCCACCAATCAGGACTGTATGGTAAGAGTGGCCAGACGGAAGCCACTCCTTAGTAAAAGGCACATGGCAGCCCGCCTGGAGTTTGCCAAAAGGCACCTGAGGACTCTCAGACCATGAGAAAGAAAAGATTGAACTCTTTGGTGTGAATGCCAGGCATCACATTTGGAGGAAACCAGGCACCGCTCATCACCAGGACAATACCATCCCTACAGTGAAGCATGGTGGGTGGCAGCATCATGCTGTGGGTATGTTTTTCAGCAGCAAGGACTGGGAGACTAGTTAGGATAAAGGGAAAGATGACTGCAGCAATGTACAGAGACATCCTGAATGAAAACCTGTTCCAGAGCGTTCTTGACCTCAGACTGGGGCGACAGTTAATCTTTCAGCAGGACAACGACCCTAAGCACACAGCCAAGATATCAAAGGAGTGGCTCAGGACAACTCTGTGAATGTCCTTGAGTGGCCCCAGCCAGAGCCCAGACTTGAATCCGGACTGAACATCTCTGGAGAGATCTTAAAAATGACTGTGCACCGATGCTTCCCATCCAACCTGATGGGAGCTTGAGAGGTGCTGCAAAGAGGAATGGGCGAAAACTGGCCAAGGATAGGTGTGCCAAGCTTGTTGGCATCATATTCAAAAAGACTTGAGGCTGTAATTGCTGCCAAATGGTGCATCGACAAAGTATTTGAGCAAAGGCTGTGAATACTTATGTACATGTGATTTCTCAGTTTTTTTTCTATACTAATAAAAGGCAAAGCCCACACTGACTGACTGACTGACTCACTCATCACTAATTCTCCAACTTCCCGTGTAGGTAGAAGGCTGAAATTTGGGCAGGCTCATTCCTTACAGCTTACTTACAAAAAGTTAGGCAGGTTTCATTTCGAAATTCTACGCGTAATGGTCATAACTGGAACCTCTTTTTTGTCCATATACTGTAATGGAAGGCAGCAAGATGGCCGTAGGAGCCGGAGTTGCGTGTCGCGTCATCACGCCTCCCACGTAATCACGTGAACTGACTGTGAAGGCAGTACGTAGAAAACAAGGACGAGCGCGAAAGAGCACTGAAGAAAAGATTCATTACACAATTGAGGAGGCAGCGAAAGAATAAGAAGTGAGAGAGCGGCTCACGTGAAGTGAACGAACGGAGCCCGAGTGATTACTTGGATGAATCAAACCTGTTCAAAAAAAAAAAAAAAAAAGCGGAGCGTCTTATATGAGCAGGCAGTCAGCTAAAGAAGGGAATCAATAAATAACTATAATCGTAATAAACGAACAAAAAATAGCGGAGAATCCGCAGATTACATAAAGGAAATGGGTACCTGAACAGAAAGGTAAGTCTCAAATAGTCACACTAAGTACCATAGTTCACTTGCGGTATCGATGTATTTATGCAAATCCAACAGAGTGGCTGTGGGCTCAGAGCATGGGGGCGGGGCCTTCCTCATTCACTCGCCAGCCTCTGTTCCAGTTACTCCACGTCTCGCCACGTGTTGCAGTGCACCTTGCCTCCGCTTAGCTAGCGATACCTGTGTGTTCAACAGACATTATCATCTACAGATTGTTAAGGAGTAACGTTTAACGTTTTTGAGAGAGAGAGATCAGAGCTACGTGTGTTTTAGAGGGTAGCTGCTGATTGCCACAGATATCACGGGCATGTGCTTTTCTCCCCACCTGGGGAACGCTTTCCCGTAAGAACTGAACACGATCAGATACAGTGCCAACATCTATTGTCCTGTTTCATACATACAAGACCGCAACACAAACACATTAGTTAGTCTTCATTGTTTGTTAATTTATTTTTATTTTTAAAGTTGTGTTTTTGTTTTTATTACCGTATATACCGTCAGGACTGGATTTTACTGTATAATTTATGGTATTTTATACTGTCTGTTGTCCAAATCGAAAGCGGAAAACTCTCGCTATTGATCTAACAGATTATGATATGTTAATGTCCACCTGAGAGAGTAACCACAGAACACACTGCCTTTTTTTGTAGGTGAGGCAATGCGCTGTATCAGCGCGTACTCCTAACCTCTCTCTCTCTTTCTCTATTATGCCTACGTGACCACACGCTAATACCCGAACTATTCTGAAGCAACATTTGCACTGTTTTGTGTTTTTTGTATCTCACACCCTCATACACTTTTATCGTAAGACCATCCCTTATCTACAATGGAGCGTTCGATCAGAAGAAAATATGAAGCTGATTTTAAATTAAATGTCTTTGAAGTGGCAAAAGAAATTGGTAACTGCGCTGCTGCCACACAATTCAATGCATCTGAGAAATTGATGCAAGATTAGAGGAGGCAAAAAATTGAAGTGTTGCATTTTTGAACGGGCATATAAGTTGGGGTCTGATATTATGATCGCTTTTTGTGTTTCAACAACCGAAGCGCTGTAGAAAACATTCATTACACAATTGAGGAGGCAACGAAAGAATAAGAAGCGAGAGAGCAGCTCACGTGAAGTGAATGAACGGAGCCCGAGTGATCACTTGGATGAATCAAACCTGTTCAAAAAAAAAAAAAAAGCAGACCGCCTTATATGAGCAGGCAGTCAGCAAAAAAGGGAATCAATAAATAACTGTAACCGTAATAAACGAACAAAAAATAACGGAGAATCCGCAGATTGCATAAAGGAAATGGGTACCTGAACAGAAAAGTCTCAAATAGTCACACTAAGTACCATAGTTCACTTGAGGTATCGATGTATTTATGCAAATCCAACAGAGTGGCTGTGGGCTCAGACCATGGGGGCGGGGCCTTCCTCATTCACTCGCCAGCCTCTGTTCCAGTTACTCTACGTCTCGCCACGTGTTGCAGTGCACCTTGCCTCCGCTAATGCCCACCTGAGAGAGTAACCACAGAACACACTGCTTTTTTTGTAGGTGAGGTAATGCGCTGTATCAGCGCGTACTCCTAACCTTTCTCTCTCTTTCTCTATTATGCCTACGTGACCACATGCTAATACCCGAACTATTCTGAAGCAACATTTGCACTGTTTTGTGTTTTTTGTATCTCATTCAACAACCGACTCATATTTATTTTTATTTTTAAACTTGTGTTTTTTCTAATTATATTTTTCTCAAACAATTAAAAAAAAACACTTTATTTTCCTCCCAGGCAACGCTGGGTATTTCAGCTGGTATATATACATATATATATATATATGTGAATGTATGTATGTCTATATATATATATATATATATATATATATATATATATATATATATATATGTGTGTGTGTGTGTGTGTGTGTGTATGTATGTATGTATGTATGTATGTATGTATGTATGTGTGTGTGTATATATATATATACAGTAATCCCTCGCTATATCGCGCTTCGCCTTTCGCGGCTTCACTCCATCGCGGATTTTATATGTAAGCATATTTAAATATATATCGCGGATTTTTCGCTGCTTCGCGGGTTTCTGCGGACAATGGGTCTTTTAATTTCTGGTACATGCTTCCTCAGTTGGTTTGCCCAGTTGATTTCATACAAGGGACGCTATTGGCAGATGGCTGAGAAGCTACCCAACTTACTTTCTCTCTCTCTCTCTCTTGCGCTGACATAGGGGGGTGTGAGCAGGGGGGCTGTTCGCACACCTAGACGATACGGACGCTTGTCTAAAAATGCTGAAAGATTATCTTCACGTTTCTATCTTTTGTGCAGCTGCAGCTGCTTCCTGAAACGACACGCTGAAAGGTGCTTCGCATACTTAAAAGCACGAAGGGCACGTATTGATTTTTTTATCTGTCTCTCTCTATATCTCTCTCTCTCTCTCTCTGCTCCTGACGGAGGGGGTGTGAGCTGCCGCCTTCAACAGCTTTGTGCCGTGGTGCTTCGCATACTTAACAGCCAAACAGCACTATTGATTTGTTTGCTCCTTTGAAGAGGAAGATATGTTTGCATTCTTTTAATTGTGAGACTGAACTGTCATCTCTGTCTTGTCATGGAGCACAGTTTAAACTTTTGAAAAAGAGACAAATGTTTGTTTGCAGTGTTTGAATAACGTTCCTGTCTCTCTACAACCTCCTGTGTTTCTGCGCAAATCTGTGACCCAAGCATGACAATATAAAAATAACCATATAAACATATGGTTTCTACTTCGCGGATTTTCTTATTTCACGGGTGGCTCTGGAACGCAACCCCCGCGATGGAGGAGGGATTACTGTATATATTTTTTTTTTTTCCTCTCTTGCACAATCTTATGTATGTATCTGTATGTATGTATGTGTATATGTATATGTGTGTGTGTATGTATGTGTGTGTATGTATGTGTATATATATGTTGATATGTGTATATATATATATATATATATATATGTATATATATGTGGATGTGTATATGTATATATATATATATATATATGTTTATATGTGTATATGTAGATATGTGTATATGTAGATATGTATATTTATGTATATGTATATATTTGTTTATGTGTGTGTGTTTGTGTGTGTGTGTGTGTGTGTGTATATATATATATATATATGACAGCAACACTCATAACAATGACAACACAATTACATTGACAATCATGTTACGTTATTTTTAAAATGTTTCCTTTTCTTTTTCATAACCTCTTTAACACACTATTTTGCTAGTTTTTAATAAATTTGCAAAAAACCTCAAGTAAACTTTTTTCACATTGTCATTATGGGGCGTTGTGTGTAGAATTCTGAGGAAAAAAAATGAATTTAATCCATTTTGGAATAAGGCTGTAACATAACAAAATGTGGAAAAAGTGATGCGCTGTGAATACTTTCCGGATACACTGTATATATAAAAATTCACACACAAGCATACACAGACTTTTCCTATAATGAAAATTAACTCAGGAAACAGTTGGTATGATGTTTTAAATACTAATTATTTTGTTATAAAATGATATAATAGATAAAAAAACAGTAATCCACAGCAACCACTAACATTTTAAAACAGTACAACAAATACATGAAAAGCATGTACATTTTAAGGATCATAGTGGTTCACTTATGTACTTTGATGTTTGTACACTGCTGTGGACTAAGCTGTGAAGCTAGTATGATACTTTCGCAGGATCATCCCCAGCTCCAAGTTGAACTGCAACAAAAAAACACCTGTGTATCAAAGTTGGAAACCAGGAGATCCGTGTGCACACTTCTGAACAAAAAAATTGTTATTCCCGCTAATAACAACAGATGTCCTAAACATGATTACATATGTGCTGGAATTTGTACCTGTTGATCTTCATAATTAGAGGGAGCACTGTTAACTCAAACAAAAGGCATAATCAATTTTAGACATACTACACAGGAAATTGACTTTTTAAAATTACATCATGGTAATGAGCATCAGATATATTTTTTTTTATATCAAGTCTACGTAAGTGTGTTCTATATAAGGTATTGTAAGTACAGTCAAATGAAAAGGTTTGGGAACCCATCTTAATTCTTTGGATTTTTGTTTATCATTGTCTGAGCTTTCAAAGTAGCAACTTCCTTTTAATATATGACATGTCTTACGGAAACAGTAGTATTTCAGCAGTGACCTTAAGTTTATTGGATTAACAGAAAATATGCAATATGCATCATAACAAAATTAGACAGGTGCATAAATTTGGGCACCCCAACAGAGATATTATATCAGTACTTAGTTGAGCTTCCCTTTGCACACATAACAGCCTCTACACGCCTCCTATAGCCTTCGATGAGTGTCTGGATTCTGGATGCAGGTATTTTTGACCATTCTTTCATACAAAATCTCTCCAGTTCAGTTAAATTTGATGGCTGTCGAGCATGGTCAGCCTGCTTCAAATCATCTCATAGATTTTCGATGATATTCAAGTCAGGAGACTGTGATGGCCATTCCAGAACATTGTACTTCTCCCTCTGCATGAATGCCTTTGTAGATTTCAAACTGTGTTTTGGGTCATTGTCTTGTTGGAATATCCAACCCCTGCGTAACATCAACTTTGTGACTGATGCTTGAACATTATTCTTGTTGATATTGGGTTGAATTCATCCGACCCTCGACTCGACAAGGGGCCCCAATCCCTGAACTAGCCACACAGCGTGATGGAACCTCCACCAAATTTGATAGTAGGTAGCAGGTGTTTTTCTTGGAATGCAGTGTTCTTCTTCCGCCATGCGAAGCGCTTTTTGTTATGACCAAATAACTCAATTTCTGTCTCATCAGTCCAAAGCACTTTGTTACAAAATGAATCTGGCTTGTCTAAATGAGCATTTGCATACAACAAGCTTTCTCATCACCCTGCCATACAGATGTTGTTTGTGCAAATTGCGCTGAATTGTAGAACGATGTACAGATACACCATCTGCAGCAAGATGTTCTTGCAGGTCTTTGGAGGTGATCTGTGGGTTGTCTGTAACCATTCTCACAATCCTGCGCATATGCCGCTCCTGTATTTTTTTTGGCCTGCCAGACCTGGGTTTAACAGCAACTGTGCCTGTGGCCTTCCATTTCCTGATTATATTCATTACAGTTGAAACTGACAGTTTAAACCTCTGAGATAGCTTTCTGTAGCCTTCCCCTAAACCATGATACTGAACAATCTTTGTTTTCAGATTTTTTGAGAGTTGCTTTGAGGATCCCATGCTGTCACTCTTCAGAGGAGAGTCAAAGGGAAGCACAACTTGCAACTGACCACCTTAAATACCTTTTCTCAGGATTGGATACACCTGTCTATGAAGTTCAAGGCTTAACGAGCTAATCCAACCAATTTGGTGTTGCAAGTAATCAGTATTGAGCAGTTACATGCATTCAAATCAGCAAAATTACAAGGGTATCCAAATTTTTGCACAGCCAGTTTTTCACATTTGATTTAATTTCATACAACTAAATACTGCTTCACTAAAAATCTTTGTTCGGAAAGATGTTCCTAGGAAATGAAGACATACCACTGTTATCTTTTTGTTGAAAGTAGAGTAAATTATTATGCAGACTTAGAGGGGTTCCCAAACTTTTTCATATGACTGTATATGTCATGTTGCAAAAAGATGTGGAGGTTTAAAATACAACAAACATAGCAAGACTGACAGAAATGTTTTAATGCAGGGCATAAGCAAGCTTTATTGTTGTTTTATTTAACAATCAACAGTACTTAAAAGTACCTCTTAGAACTAGACGAAGCAAGCATTTTAAAAAATAGTATATGGATATTGCTAAGGTTGTGTGGCTCTTAGTGAATTAACAGATTGATACAACAATGTCTAGAATGAGGGTGACTATACAGCAGAGATTAATAAAATGTCATGAACCAAAGACTGCAAAATGTCACAAAACTCAATTTATATATGGGAATAAGACTTGTCATCTGAGGGAGAGTTATGTTTACTAACCTTTAAACATCCAAATTCCCCAAAGCCAACTCAGTTACATTTCAAATTAAACTTGACTGATACATTAGATAATAACATCTGGAACACATTTTAATAAAAAAAGTTGAAATTTACAAGATATTCAGTTCAACACATTCTAAAATCATGGACATAAATGCTTTAACAGATAATTTACATTTTTAATTGCACAAGGAGGCAGTACATTGCTCAGTTTCATTTCATTATAGTATAACATTCCAAAGCATGTGTGTATAGATAGATAGATATACTATTTTAATGAACCAAAAGTCTTAAATAATGACATCATATTCTTAGCTAACACCAACCACATTCAAAAAACACTATGGTTGCTTAAAAGCTATGACTCTTACTTTGCAAGAAGTTCAATCAGATCTGCTCTGCTCATACCATCTGGAATCAGCCTTGGTATAGCTGCTACACATGTCCTGAACAAGTCGATCTTTGGCTTTCGTTCACCACTGAAAGAAAGATAAAAATGTCAGCTATTTTCCTGTTTCAATACATAATGCTGATACTTTAATTTCTGTTATGAAATCATAATTCTGATCCATGAATGCATAATATTTAAAACTATTAACTATTCCTGAACTCACTTGATATTGTTATCAGGTTTTCTATTAATAATAATAAACAGAGCTGTGCAGGTATGAAATATATTTTCTTGTTTGCAACATGTATGAGAAATTTACTATCCATTATTTTAAAAACAAACAATTCAATAGTTACTCACAATACAATAAATTCTAAATTTGATCAATTAATCAATAATACATTCATTTCTATAGCTGATACATACTTTCAATTCTAAATTATTGAATTATCTTTTAAAAATAACTTGCACACTAATAATAAATATTTAATAAAAAAAAAATATTTTAATGTATTTGTAAATGACAAAAGCATTCAAATGTTTGATTGTGTTTTTTTGTGTGCATTGAAACAACTAATTAAATTTTTCCTTTCATGTATTTTTTCAGTTGTTGACATATTTTTGGCTCATTTGAAGTAAAAACATAAAATAAACTGATCCTAACCATGTAATACCTAACCAGTCCATATATATCAATAATTAAAATAAAACTGAAAGGCACTATGAATAAAGAAGAATAAGTGTCTTGTTAGCGTGCTAACATCAACAAAATCAGGTTTTATCCAGATATATCATGCACTGGAGAAAGATGCAGTAAACCAGTTCAATTAATCTCAGTGACAACCAAATTCAAATAACCCAGGCTCATCACAATATGAAACTTCTAGTACATTAGATGGATTTGCACCTAACAAGACATTGGTAAAAACAAAAGAGAAAATCATATACCATATGAAATGGGAAAATGTCCCATAATTAAAGCCTGCACAATTCCATACTTCAGAAGTGTCCAGATGTAAAAGGAAACCTTTAAGCATTCCTGACTGAAACATTACTAGGATATGGACTGTCAGAGTAGTCAATAGATGAAAACTTGATATTACCAAAGCAAAAGTCTCAAATTTGAATGAAGACATTATTGAAATCAACTAGCTATGTGGGTATCTAGATTCTGAGGATCAGTAAAGTATGCAATATTCTGTCCTTCTGAAGAATTAACAGAAAGTATAGAAAATAATGAAAATCATTGAAAGCTAATCTACCCAGCTACCATCAGACTAGCAGTTTTTACTTTTAGGCCATAAAACTGTTTTCTTACATAGAGACTTCTCCCAATCTGTGACAAAACATTCATTGGGTAAGCACCTGTACAACCCACCAATCTGCATTACCAATTTACTGCTAACTACCACTCTGTAGCTCAGTTACTTATATATTCTAGTTGCTATTTGTTCTTGCATATGTTTATATATTATGTTTATAACTTTTCTGATTCATACTTATTGATCCATACTGCTCTTTCTATTTATTTTTAACAAACTGAACATTGCAAACACAGTACTGACAAAGTATAAGGCTGCTGCTTAAAAGACTCCAGAAAATGAAAGTGTGAAATTCTTTGAACATCAGCCTTATGTAAAGATAATGGCAGGAGTTTAGATATTTGAGACTCACAAACCACCCATTTCCTCCAAATGCAAGTGGAAAGCAATGGACTACTCTGATTTTAAATGGAAAAGGGTACTCTTTGTTACTGGACATAAAGTTGTCAATTTCTATGATAAAAACATTAGCTATCTAATAAATGTATGAATAAGATGTGATGTAAAAACATAACATTTTAAAATATTCTGCAACTACATACCAAATAAAGCACCCTCCACCCATCCTTCTGCTGATGCCAGCATAGGAGAGAGTTTCCCCCCACCCATAATTACATCAGCCCAGGTAAGCAGGGTGCTGAGGAGACTTCATGCCAGCAAAGCAGTGGGTCCAGATGGAGTATCGCCATGACTGCTGAAGGCCTGTGCGTTGGAGCTGGGGAGTCCTCTACAGCGCATCTTCAACCTGAGCCTGGAACAGGGGAGAGTCCCAAGGCTTTGGAAAACATCTTGCATCATCCCAGTCCCAAAGGTATCACGTCCTAATGAGCTGAATGACTTCCGTCCTGTCGCTCTGACGTCACATGTGATGAAGACCATGGAGCGGCTGCTGCTTCACCACCTGAAGCCACAGGTTCGCCATGCCCTTGACCCTCTGCAGTTTGCATACCAGGAGAAGGTGGGAGCGGGGGATGCCATCATCTACATGCTACACCGATCCCTCTCCCACTTGGACAGAGGCAGTGGTGCTGTAAGAATTATGTTTCTGGACTTCTTTAGCGCCTTCAGCACCATCCAACCTCTGCTCCTTAGGGACAAGCTGACAGAGATGGGAGTAGATTCATACCTGGTGGCATGGATCGTGGACTATCTTACAGACAGACCTCAGTGTGTGCGTCTCAGGAACTGCAAGTCTGACATTGTGGTCAGCAACACAGGAGCGCCGCAGGGGACTGTACTTTCTCCGGTCCTGTTCAGCCTATATACATCGGACTTCCAATATAACTCCGAGTCCTGCACGTGCAAAAGTTTGCTGACGACACTGCTATCATGGGCTGCATCAGAAGTGGGCAGGAGGAGGAGTATAGGGACCTAATCAAGGACTTTGTTAAATGGTGCGACTCAAACCACCTACACCTGAACACCAGCAAAACCAAGGAGCTGGTGGTGGATTTTAGGAGACCCAGGCCCCTCATGGACCCTGTGATCATCAGAGGTGACTGTGTGCAGAGGATGCAGACCTATGAATACCTGGGAGTGCAGCTGGATGATAAATTGGACTGGACAGCCAACACTGATGCTCTGTGCAAGAGAGGACAGAGCCGACTATACTTCCTTAGAAGGCTGGCATCCTTCAACATCTGCAATAAGATGCTGCAGATGTTCTATCAGACGGTTGTGGCAAGTGCCCTCTTCTACGCAGTGGTGTGCTGGGGATGCAGCATAAAGAAGAAGGACGCCTCACGTCTGAACAAACTGGTGAGGAAGCCAGGCTCTATTGTAGGCATGGAGCTGGACAATTTGACATCTGTGGCAGAGCGATGGGCACTGAGCAGGCTCCTGTCAGTCATGGAGGATCCACTGCATCCACTAAAGAGTGTCATCTCCAGACAGAGGAGCAGCTTCAGCGACAGACTGCTGTCAATGTCCTGCTCCACTGACAGACTGAGGAGATCGTTCCTCCCCCACACTATGCGACTCTTCAATTCCACCAATGGAGGGGAGGGTAAACGATAACATTATACAAAGTTATTGTATGTTTTACCTGCATTTTTTTTTATTACTCTTTAATTTAATATTGTTTCCTTATCAGTATGCTGCTGCTGGAGTATGTGAATTTCTCCTTGGGATTAATAAAGTATCTATCTATCTACAGTCATGGCCGAAATTATCGGCACCCCTGGAATTTTCCCAGAAAATGCACCATTTCTCCCAGAAAATTGTTGCAATTACAAATGTTTTGGTATACACAAGTTTTATTTCCTTTATGTGCATTGGAACAACACAAAACAACAGAAAAAAAACAAATGTGACATCATGTCACACAGAACTCCAAAAATGGGCCGGACAAAATTATTGGCACCTTTTCAAAATTGTGGGTAAATCGTTTTATTTCAAGCATATGATGCTCGTTTGAACTCACCTGTGGCAAGAAACAGGTGCTGGCAATACAGCAATCACACCTGAAGCCAGTTTAAATGGAGAAAAGTTGACTCAACCTTTTTGTTGTGTGTCTGAGTGTGCCACACTAAGCATGGACAACAGAAAGAAGAGCAGAGAATTGTCTGAGGACTTGAGAACAAAAATTGTGAAAAATACCATCTCCAGAGATCTTCATGTTCCTTTGTCCACTGTGCACAACATAATCAAGATGTTCACAACACATGGCAATGTAGCTAATCTCCCTGGACTTGGACGGAAGAGAAAAATTGATAAAAGACTGCAACAAAGGATAGTCCGAATGGTGGATAAACAGCCCCAATCAACTTCAAACATATTCAAGCTGTTCTGCAGACTCAGGGAGCATCAGTGTCAGCTCGAACTATCCGTCGACATCTGAACGAAATGAAACGTTATGGCAGGAGAGCCAGGAGGACTCCATTGCTGACACAGAAACAAAAAAGCCAGACTGGAGTTTGCCAAAATGTACTTGAGGGAAGCCAAAATCCTTCTGGGCGAATGTCTTGTGGACAGATGAGACCAAGGTGGAGCTTTTTGGTAAAGCTCATCATTGTACTGTTTACAGAAAATGGAATGAGGCCTACGAAGAAAAGAACACAGTACCTATAGTCAAACATGGTGGAGGTTCTAAGATGTTTTGGGGAGGTTTTGCTGCCTCTGGCACTGGATGCCTTGACTGTGTGGAAGACATCATGAAATCTGAAGACTACCAAAAGATATTGGGGCGCAATGTAGGGCCCAGTGTCAGAAAGCTGGGTCTGCTTCAGAGGTCATGGGTGTTCCAGCAGGACAATGACCCCAAACATACCTCTAAAAGCACCCAGAAATGGTTGATGACAAAGCGCTGGAGAGTTCTGAAGTGGCCAGCAATGAGTCCGGATCTAAATCCGATTGAACACTTATGGTGAGATCTCAAAATTGCTGTTGGGAGAAGGCGCCCTTCAAATCTGAGAGACCTTGAGCAGTTTTCAAAAGATGAGTGGTCGGAAATTCCAGTTTAGAGGTGTAACAAGCTTGTTGATGGTTATAGGAAGCGCTTGATTTCAGTTATTTTTTCCAAAGGGCGTGCAACCAAATATTAAGTAGAGGGTGACAATAATTTTGTCCAGGCCCGATTTTTGAGTTTTGTGTGAAATGTTGTCGGATTTGGCTTTTTTTCTGTTTTTTTGTGTTGTTCCAACGCAAAATTTTCTGGGAGAAATGGTGCATTTTCTGGGAAAATTCCAGGGGTGCCGATAATTTCGGCCATGACTCTATCTATCTATCTATCTATCTATCTATCTATCTATCTATCTATCTATCTATCTATCTATCTATCTATCTATCTATCTATCTATCTATCTAAATCAAAACTGATTGGAGCTTTTAAAAATGTTCAATTTACTTTCAAACCTAATGCAAAATAAATGTTGTCAAAATTCACATACAAATGTGACA
This sequence comes from Erpetoichthys calabaricus, assembly GCF_900747795.2. Classification (NCBI taxonomy): domain Eukaryota; kingdom Metazoa; phylum Chordata; class Cladistia; order Polypteriformes; family Polypteridae; genus Erpetoichthys; species Erpetoichthys calabaricus. Next base: position 168,376,817 of record NC_041398.2, read on the forward strand.
AATGTAATATGAGGACCATAATATTTTCCATAATTTGTTTAATAAGAGGAAGATGCTAATATATGTATTTAATAATTGATTTCACTAAACTATTATTCCTGAAAAAGACATAATACAGAACATAACCAGAAACACATTAATTGTATCTGCTTCAGAACAGTTTTAAAAATGTAAGAGTTTTAAACATAGTTCAGACTCATTTGATTTTCTTATTATTTAATGCTTCTAAGAAATATTGCAATGGTTAAGATGAAACAATGCACAAACCTCTTTCAGGAAATGACAAATAGATTAGCTTCAGGCAAAATAGAATAGAACAGGCATTGTGAACACATTAAATAGAGAAAAACATAATATTATACACACGTGATCATGTCTTCAGGCTCCTTATTTGACATCTGCACATTGGTCATACTCATAGACCTTCCTACTTCCTTATCTAGGTGCCGTAGAATATTATCTAGTGCTTTTCTTACTTGAGGATAATACAGTGACATGCCTGTAGGGGGAAAAAAGATAGTGACTATTTACAAACAACTGGTTTCACAACAAATACCATGGCTTTGTTCAGTTAACAAAGATCTGAATTGAACATATCAATACATAAAATACAGTCATTAGTACATATCAAAAATGGACACTTTTGTCATAATCAGTAATTAATAAGCATGTCAATAGCAGGGAATTCCAAAGAGAAGGAATGAGCTTGACTGTTTAAAAGAAAAAATATATACGGTTAAAGTAAGAACATTTATTTTTATCTAAAAGACAAGTTGACAACCTTTAATGACAAAATGCATTGGATATCATATTGCATAGTATGCTCAAAATAATATATGTTCAACAGTACTCTGGAAATGCCATGGGGTACCCTATCCCCTCTTTGATCTGACATAGATTTAATGTTGCACTGGAACAAATTCAATCTGATATACATTAAATACCACTCCAACAATACCATGAAGGTCTTCGATTTGATATACACTGAACGGTGTGAGGTCTTTGATATAATCTGAGTATAACAAAGTGTTCTAAACTTCACCTTTTAATTGATGTGAAACTGGGTTTTGCAGCCAAAATAGTTGAGAAACAATGCTGTAAAATAAGCTGTGAAATAAGCAACATTAACAAAGACAAATTTAATGGACAGCAGGGCCTATACTGCCAATACATAAGGCTTTACACCAGTGGTGAGGAAGTACTCAACAAATTTACTTAAGTATAAATAAGCAAGCAAAAATGTACACTAGTAAAAGTTGAAGCACCACAATATAAGTAAGTACAGCCAATTCTCATTATCTGCAGACATTACATTCCTGAAAAAAACACTGATACTGAAGCACTGAAATAGAAAAAATGACAAAGTTGACAAAGTCATCCAGATGCACTGACACTCCACTCTTGATCCTCAAGACTAAGTAATGATTCTTTCACTGTTTTACCTATAGAAACCTTGTTACAGCTTTTACTTTGTCAAAAACCAAGTTCTGATCAACTTTACTACTCCATCCATTTGGTAGTAGTGTGGAACTTAATCATGGCAAACTTATAAACTGCACTTACTGAGAATTACTGATTGATGGGAAACAAATTCCAAGCCACTGTCTCGATCATGAACAGGGCTCAACAGCTTACCCACACCTTTCAGCACCGAGTAGACATAGGCTGATCCATTCAGTGTACCACACAAGCTGCCCTGAATGTCTAAGAGCATCACAGACCTGACATTGCTCAATTTCAGTGTTGCTCTTGTGCAATAAGTCTCTCAGAATTATTTTAATGCTGTGCACTGCTGCAATATCAACCTCCTAGTGTCCGTTCCCATCTCCATACAATCCCATCCTGCGGCGTGCAATAGGTTATAGACTTAAAATAGAAATTAAGTGAATTTGCGGGAATGGCCTGTGCATAACAAGGATTTACTGTACTTGTAAATTAGTGACGGGTATTTCAATTCACTTTACTGAACTGATTATTTCGAACTACCCATATAGTTTCTACATAGTGTGACCAAAATGTATGCAAATACCCTTAGGTTAAAGTCTGCAATGTGTAAACTGTGGAGCAGAGGTTAAATCAATGAATAAAAAAATGTGTCTTTGTCCCAATCATTATAAAGGGCACTGTAAGTGAATTGATTTTCTTGGTTTGTTTGATTAATTTTTAAAGTTAAAAAACTGGGGCATAATTTAATAATTTATAAATTATTTTATACACAGTATATTTATGTGCATGTCTCTAGATAGTTAATTTTATAATTTACATGATAATTAATACGACACCATACTGTTTCAGAACACAAAATATGACAAAACATTTAAGATACATAATCAAAATAAGACATTACAGAACCACAGGTAAACCAGAATCTAGTAACTCGTTCTTGGGTGATGATACAGTTCACAAATCAAACGAACAAGGATAGTGCAAATGGCTAATTTGTTGAATGTACAACGGGACACAAACATATTAATTTTAAAACTGTTTATAAATCCAGTTGGAAATAATTCCAGTAAGAATTGTACAAAACAAAACAATTAACACATCCTCTTTAATAAAACCCGTGTGTGCATCCAGTGTCCGTGTGTGTGTGTCTTCTGGTGAAGTGTGCATATGCGGGGCACGGTGCGCTGCTTCAAAGGCCGTCTGACGCGTCACACAAGACAGAGAGGGTGGGACCTATAAAATATCGCGCGGCAGATCCAATCGGATTTCGGTAAATGAGGTAAGACCTAAAACAGAAAACACGAAAAATCCAATCGGGTACTGAGACGCGGAGACCAGCTTCCCCATTGTTGTGCAAGTGTTCATTCTGAGGATGTCAGATTTGCGATTAATAAAGCTTGGCCCGGTAAAGTGTAAAGTAAAAGTAGATTTATTTTTGCGCACATTACATCAGTTGCTGGGGAGAATCTGCTGATTGCCCACTGTTGTGACAGAAAATTAAACGCATATTACGGACAGCAAAGCCAGTATTACTGTCAGAGAAAATTACAGGCATTTTACGGAAAAAATTTAATGAGGTAAAAGGTCCCTTGCCATTTAATATAGACTGTTCCTACTAATGTTTATGGACTACTGTTCTAGCGCCCGCTATTGTAACGGGCTTAATGTCTAGTTCTAATATAAATGCGTTGTTGCTGTATTGTACTGATATGACGAATGAGAAAATCATCAGTGTCAGTGTTCATTCACTGATATTGAACTCAAAAGAATCATAAGTGAAGTGAGTCAAGACTCATGATTCAGATGGTTCTTGTGCATGCGCTTTAAATATTTGCTAATTTCAGGGAAACAAAAGACGCTAATGCCATCAGGCAGGACATGCATCGGCATTAGGCTCCCATTAAGCTGCACTGAATCAATTCCCTCATGCTCGTGAATCAGATTTGTTTGACTAAATGAAACAGTCACCCATCACTATTGTAAATACACAAAGTATTCAAGTAAAAATACTTATTGAAATGTACATCATAATACAATAGCATGGCATTAGGTTTTTATATAGTTTCTGATAAATGCAAAAATAGTACAGGTTGTGCCATTTTAATTAAGGATGATACCGATTATGCAACTAACCATGCTGGATAAGGATCTCCACAGGGCCCTAACTAAACAGAGCAAAAGATTAATATTCTGTGATTCCGTGTTAGAATTCTAAGTGTTGTTTTTTAACTCAGAGTTGCTTTACAATTGTAGTTAATCAACAGTAACTTTAACTGTAAAGAGTCTTTTAGGCTTCAAAATTAATATGAATGAATTGAAAATTCAATGCACAGAGTATGTGTGTATGTGTATATATATATATATATATATATATATATATTTTTTTTTTTGCAATGGCATAAAATAATGGGAACCTACCAATAACTTTTGCCTCTTCATCTGTTAAAGTAGTATTGAGAAAGACCTTTTTAACTCTCAATGTGTTCCCAGAAGGTAAAACAACTCCAGTTGTAGGCATTGGTGGTTCTCCGTCCTTCTGCTGTAGACTGTCGGCTATCACCAAGAAAGCTCTCAAACCTATGTTCATTCTCTGAAATAAACCACTACAGTCAGGACACATTTAAAAACAGAAGAGTAGCTCTTGCTTAACTATGCCTTAAAATACAGTATTACAACATTTAACAAACAATGTCAAGAACTATAAGCTTTCTCTTTAACAATATATAATTATTCTAAAACTTTGAATAATTTCTTCATCAACACTTTGAAGAGCACTTATCTGTCTGAAGCATTTCCTATAAATCGTCATTTTGAAAAGTCTCCACCTGTCTTCTGGAATATTCTTGAGGTCTGCAAAATGCATGGGCTACCTGTCCCTGTCTATTAGGTTACTGGCACTCAAGCATGAATTCCTGCTAATCTGAAGAACAGTATGTTGCTATTCACTGCTATTTTAAGATGAATTAACTATTGTTGGGAATGCTCATACAAGTAAGTGGTCTTCAAAATATTCATGTTGATGAAGAGGTTCTAGGGTGTTTAAGGTCAACTGAGCACTGTGTCTGCACAGAAAAGTTATTTGGGACCATGTCACCTATATTTTATAGCCATAGACAGTCTGTGTAATTTTCACTGCCATCTTTTGTGCAGTAACAGTGCTCAATCAGTCTAAAACTCATGTAGATAACAACTCCTCATTTACTTTCAAGAAGCACTACTCAGTTTAACAGACATTCAGTGAAAGTCACTGTACATAAACATTTTCTTGACAGTGTATGGGATTTTGGAACCTAAGAAAGCTGTAGCACCAGACTGATAACGTTTTGGTATGCCAAAAATTTAAATGTCTTTTATGACTCGGTTTATGCCGATTATTCTTTCTTTTGCTCATTAACAAGCTAGAGAAATTTCCCCTTCAGAACGGTTGAATCCAAGTTCCTGGAATGTCACCATAGATAATCAGACATTACATGTCTACTACTTAAAATGGACTTCATTGACCACAAGTATGCGAACAAATCTTGCTCCACAAACGCAACAATTGAACTGCACACAGCATTGCCTCCAGCATACCATTATTGAAGTATCTTTCACAAGAATTCACAATGCATGCTGTAGTAAGCCTTTTCTATATACTGATAGGACTGGCCAGCTCTCATGTACTCATAAATATCTATCCAAGGACAAAGAATGGAAAATACCTTCTTGTCCACCTTTTAAAAAATACAGGTTACTGTCCCAGTCTTTAAATGCCAGGACACTGTGTTCACCTTTTACTTAATATTAAACAGGATAGGTAGAGAAGGTTCAATCACACTCAAAATTATCAATTTTCAGTCTTACTAACTTAAATTGAAAACTCTGGAGTAAATGAGACAAGTGAATGTCATTACCTTAGCAAAGAAAACAAGCTAAGAAAATATCAGTGTTAAGGCGACTGATAAAAATGGGTTGGTCAAAACGTTATGGTTAATTTATAATACCTGAATTCATAGATTGCTTTAAATCAGGTCTCTTCAACATGACCAGCGTGTAAAAAAAACTATCCGGCCCATGAAAATGCATTTATCACTGTATATCAACTTGTCTCTGAGCACATATGCACATAATTAAAATTCATCAAATAGAAAATGGCTTGTTCTCTTTGCCCTGAACCTTGCTGTCACACCAGGTTTAGACAATCCGATAGATAGATAGACTTTATTAATCCCAAGGGTAATTTCACAAAAGCGCATGCCTTGAAGCTTTGCTTGGAGAGAGATTCCCTTTTTTCCTGTTTTCCACCTAGCAAAAATCTACAAATATGCATTTCTCTACTTTAAAATAGAGAAGACTCGATGAAACAGGCAGTTTAATAATAATTGGATATAGAAATATTTATTTGCACTCGTTTTAACAAAACCAGTATATCTGCTCTGTAAAAAGTCTGTTGCTGTCACAAAAGAATACAACTTGAGAAGGCACTTTAATACAAAGCACTCAAACATTGACACAAATTTTCCAGCAGGCTCAGATGTTCATAGACATAACGTGCAAAGTCTAGTAATGAGCTATGAAAACAGACCAGCTATCGTGGTTCAATCATGTTCTGAGCAATAAAGGCTCTGTCAGCCTCGCAACCATGTAGCATGGACTCTTGGGAAAAGGAAAAAAAAAAAAAAAGTTATGACTATGAAAGAAAGCATGTTACCTACTATAGAGGAGGTAGTGACAGATGACAAAGTAAGGAAGAACCTAACTTCATCCATTCAGAAATTACCAATGTCTCATACCACAACCATGAAAACAGCTGAAGTACTAGCAAGTGGTGTTTTCTAATCATTTTAGAGAGACTGGAAAAGGCCGACATAATCTCACTAGCTTTTGACGAGTCCACTGATGGGGATGGCATAGCACAACTATGTCTGTATGTGAGATTTTTCGATGAGTGCTTTTGTGAGGACTTGTTCAATCTAATTCCACTGGAGGAACAGACAACAAAATTATTTTATGTTTTAATGAAAACAGACTAGATTTGTAACAAGTAAACCTGATAGTAACAGATGGCGGCCCTTCCATGGAGGGAAGGGGACAGGGTCTCTTAGCCCACCTGGCTGAACTTGCGCTGCAAATGAAATATTTACATTGCCTGATACATGAAAACGTTAAAAAACACAATGGAAAGTATTATGTTGATTATCAATTTCATCAGAGCAACTTCAAGCCTACAACACCGCTTGTTTTGCAAACTCCCGTCTAATATGTCAGCTAAGCACAATGATTTACTTGTGCATAAAAATGTTAGATGGCTAATTAAGGGAAATGCACTTAAATGGGTTTGTGAACTCAGGAAGGAGATTTTCTCTGCAGCTGTCATCTTAAGAAAGTGGAGTCATTTATATCCAAAATACTAGACGAAACGTTCATGACAGAAGTGTTCTTCTTGAATGACATCTTCCAACATTTAAATAAACTTAATCTTGGTTTGCAAGGAAAAGACAAAACAGTCAGTGATCTTGTGGAAAAACTTAACAGATATACAAGAAACTGGGCTTATTTTCAAATGACTTAACTACAAGGAAAATGCTTAATTTCCCAACACTATGTGATTTAATAACTCGGAATCTGCACAAATTACCATAACAATGACAACAATTTTTTGACAAGTTAAGAGTGAAGCTTTAGGCAAGGTTTGAAAACTTTGACATTCCCACTGAGGTGATGCAATTTTCGAAGACTCCGTTTACGACTGATGTTCGAGGAGAGTTTGCATCAAAAGCCAAACAGGTGCTTGTGTCACTTGATAAAGGTTCCCTGCAATTGGAACTGATAGACTTGCAAGAATCATCTGAATTGAAATAGGTGTTTCGAAATTGTGGGACGTGTACGACTTTGGACAGAACTGAACCAGGCCCAGTTCCCAAACACTAAAAGGTTGTCTAGACCATTGTTATTCAATTAAATGGCATTACAAGGTAAATTTGTAAGATTTTTTTTTGTTTCTGTGTAATTAACACCCAACATTTGATAATTTGTCCCTCAAGAGAAAGTAGATGAAGAAACCTGCTTTAAATGGTCACTTCCGCTGCCTGATTTCTGCTAGTGTCAGGAAGAACAAAAATAAAATACAAATATATGCTTTTGGAATACTTTGGTTCCTGCCTGCTAATTCTGTGTTATAGCTGCACTGCCAAATTTGGCTTTGCTTCCAAAATGCTTAAAATGTATAAAGAAGAAGTTCAGAGTGTCAACCACAGCCCAGAAATTTCCTTTTAAAACATACTTATGCTTCTAAAAAAACTATAGCCTGCCAAGTTCTTTAGTACTCTTATCAAAAATAAGTAGCACTACAAACAATATAAGAGAACAGAATTCATTGTATTACAAGAATGCTGCATGTGATAAACTGATGGTGAATTGCCTAGTCCAAAAACTAAATTACTTCTAGACAAACACTGGCTCCTGTAATATGCTAAAATGTCATTATGATAATGATTATTAACCAAATGCTGTTATTCAAGAGGACACATCATAACATGCCAGTGTACAGAGTGGATTTACTGTACATAAAAAATTGTGACTATAACAAATAAGGATAGCAAATTCTTTCTGCCTACAAGTAAAAGATTGTGAAGTTTGCATGCTCTCGCTATTCTCTGTGACTTTTTCCCTAGGAACGTCTGCATCCTAAAGATGTGAGCATTAGGTTAATTATCAGTTCTAAATTGGGCTTATCTGTTTTATTATGTAATAAGCCACAGATTTAAATGCAGCAGTTTATATATTAAATACAAATTGCCATCCTTGTGTCATTTTGCTAATTAAAACATGATCGACTAATATAATTTGGCAGGAATGCTATCAAAAATGTTTAATGTAAAAAATCCATTTCATTGGTTTACACAAAACAGCATAACTTAAATTTTATTTCCTATAAAAGTCTCAACAATTAAATGCCTACCTCTGGGTTTATTGTAAATGTCTTATGCGATTTCCCAACACACAGCAAGTCATAAATAATTTCTTTCATGGCAAAGTCTAGTCTTTCCTGTAGATGAAACAGGTTTCATTTTGAAATTCACTTAGAGTAAGCAAAATATTAGTTTGCATTCACATAATTTTAATTACTTTTACAAAGGATTATGCATTTATATTTCACCTATTTTGTTGAGGAATGCGATTCACAACAACAATTAATCAATAACTGGTTAAATAATTAAACCGAAAGAAAAATGGTCTTGGAAAACAAATTTTGTATGCATTTTGTAAACATAAAACACAGCCTGTATAAAATGCCAAGTCACATAATTCTTTCAAAAATGAGCAGTACTATAAACTTGCTAGGCTTCATTTTTGTGTACAATGGTACTTTCAAGATGAAGTTGAAAACAAATTTATCTAGCATTTTACTATTGCTTTTTAACAACATTTTACAATATATGACTTAAAAATAAGCACAATTTAGCCACTGTATAGTCAAAAAACAATTTTCTCACTTTCCTACATAAAAATATACGGTTTTCTGCACAGTCAAATTTTTAATAAATAAAGAAAGTATATCTATTGTAAGCTCAAGTACTCATTAATTTTATATCATAAGATGCAGCCACATATTTTGTTTGCTTGAGTTACAATACTTTTTCCTTAAGTATCATGAATAAACTTATCTTAAACAAAAGAAAGAATACCAACCTGGGCAATGAACTGAATGATTTTTACAAAGATGTTTAAAGGTGTATCCCTAGGAACTACACTGCGGGATCCTTTTGGAAAAAGTGCTGATACAATGCTCAAAAGACGACTGGAAGAAGAAGGGGGAAAAGAGTAAATATTAACTAGTGCACATACTGCAAGAACTGAATAGATTGGTTTCACACCCACATTACAAAAATAGCACAATTATGTTAGAAATCCTGCACAATTTAAAAAAAAATATTTTAAATTATTATTATATTTTAAATTAAAATCTTAGTAGCCTTCCAAAAATGTCCTAATACAATGATTTTCAAAGTGATTTGAACTGAGGATCATTTCAGCAAGATACAGCAGACTGCCAGCGGCCCACGGTCACTTCTTAGTGTAAAATTCATCTTACAATAACATTTAGTTAATTAGAGTAATTAATTTGGGGAAAAAAAAAAAGATTTTTGCCTTTGGATTTAAAAGATCTGTATTAACATCACAGCCCTGGTGGAAGTGCAGTTCCAAATACACAAACAGCATTACTGCAGCAGAAGTGGTGTCATTACCAGCCAAATGGAATTAAAACATTGCCTTTGCCAGGTCATGAGACCCTAGGTTGATATCCTGTGCAGTAAATAATGGACTAAACTATCAGAATGATTTAGGTATCATTTTACCCAGATACAGTAACTGTTGCTTGCAGTAACTGACTCCTTGTAATTACGTGTTCAAAAATATAATCTATTAAGTTTATCAAGACAATGTTGAAGCTCAAAATGTCTTAGTTTAACATGTAATCACAAAATAAATTGCATAAAAACAGTGTAGCAATACTACACAAAAATAGTTTCCAGTTCTGTTACCTCATCCAACCTCAAAAGAGACCTGCTACTTTTAAAACCTTTCTAAGGCTCAGGAGATCAGTTCTTCTCTCCAAACCTTTTATATTTTCTGCTCTGTATACTCCGGACACCTCAAAAACATCAACAATATTGTTAACTGTTGTTATAATTACTCCAAGCATGAGTATTGCTAACAGTCTTGAAATAATGGTGAAACCTGCACAGTCAAAACATTGTGCACTGCTGATTTCAGTGACATAGTTACTGGAAGTTAATGTTGTATACTAGAACCTTGTTCTTTTAACCTGGCCCTTGCCTTTAAAGCCTAAGCCCAATTTGGGCCATTAACAGCCTTTATTAACTCTACATATTTTGTTTTAAAACAAGCTGACATGTAAACATAAAGTTCAATACTGACCTCTGAGTAACTGTGTTACTTTCACATTTTATTCTGATTACATAAACCCACAGCAATCTGTACAAGGACTCTAGTGCAACCCGTGACATTTTGGGATCCTTATTCTGCAAAATAAACAAAAAAAATAAAATTTGTTTAAAAAAATAATTTACTGTACCAGATAAAACTATATTATACATTGTGGCAAGCGGCTGGGGGCGGTACCCAGCCGGGATGCCCGGAAAGACTGTAAGAGGGATTACACCTCCTCTGGACCACGAGGGGCCAGCCACCCTCGTTGTTATGGGGACCACGGGGACACAGCATGGAAGCTCAACCCTATAGGGGCCCGTGGTCACCACGAGGGGGCACCTAGATACCTGAAGAGCCCTGGAGGTGCTGGCGGAAGGAATACCAGGGACACTTGAAGTGCTTCCGGGTGCTCAGCTGGCACTTCTGCCACACCAGGAAGTGCCGGCGGAAGTTCATTGGGTGGCACCTGGAGCACGGCCGGGTGAGAGAGTGGAGGCAGTCATGAAGAGAGAAAGGCATTGTGTGAGGCCTGGACTAAGGGTGATTGGTGCGGGTTGTGCGTACACTTGTATATAGCAAATGTATAATAAACGTGTGTTTGGGTGTAAACCATTGGTGTCTGCCTGTCTGTGTCCGGGCTGCTTTCCACAACATATATACTGTATTTATACACATATGCACTCATATACTTACATATACTGTATATACAAAAACATATATACATTACATTATTTACATATACAGTGGTGTGCAAAAGTATTCAATCCCCTTGGAAGTCATCACCATTTTTCATGCATGACAAAAGACTTCTGCATATATTTATCCAATTAAGAAGTAAAGCTCCAAAGTTAGTGTTTGCATAAATATATTAAATAAATCATTTCCTGCAGATATTTAAATGAAAAAGAAAAACTCAAAAGTTTGTGTTTGCATTAAGTATTTAAACTTCCATGCTTAGAAGCTTCAGGTTTACACAAATGACAAATTAATCACAAACGGCACAAAGGTGACAGTCATTTGACCATAACTAAACATAATTAGGTACTCCTTGTGAGTCCTTTATATCTCTCGAGATATAAAAAGCACACCTTGTAAGGGCCATAGTCTTTGTTGGACAATCACTGCAAAAGTGAAGACAAAGGAGCATTATGCTGATGTGAGACACAAAGTCATTGAAATGCAAATGGCAGGAAATGACTACAAAAAATATCGAAGAGTTTGAATGTCCCATTGAGCACTCTTGGATCCATCATCAGAAAGTGGAAGATTCATCACAGCACCCAGGCTCTTATTAGAACAGGCCGTCCCTCAAAATGTCAACTGGTGAGAGAGGGTACTAAAAATCCAACTGTCATTTGCAATGCTCTTTGGCTAAAACTGGAGTGAAGGAGGGTCCACAATTTCAAGAGCTCTCCATAAAACAGGTCTCTACGGGAGGGTAGCAAGAAAGAAGCCATTCCTTAAGAAGGTCTACATAAAAGCATGTATGGCTTTTTCTACAAAACATAAATTGAAGCCTACAAAAAAACTTGTAATCCCAGGCCACCTAAACTCCTTCACACCTCTCCATTTGCGTCCTTTGTTTTGCAAATGTGCCAATCAGCGCAAGCAGCCTGCTGTCCTGTCCCATCCCCCCACCGCCGCAGCTCAACTTGGGCAAAAAGTTCTCCCAACTCAAGTCTTGTTTATCTGGATGTGAGGTGCCTGGAGTTGTATAGGGTATCGTTATAGTATGTTCCTTGTCTACAACGATCTATGTAAATGTAGGATGACAGGAAATGTTAGAAATGTAAGAAATGTGGAACATATACCTAAAACACAAACTTTTTTCATGTTGTAGTACTAAGTGTACAATGTGTGAAGACTGAAGTCCAAATATTAAATAAACACTTTCACAAAAGATACACATATAACAAAACAAGTACGCTTTTATTCAAGAATATAACTGAAGAAAAAGAAATCGGGTTAGGGTACGACGCTGACACGACCGCTTGGGTGGTACAGCGGTAAGAACTGCTGACTCATAATGAACAGGTTGCGTGTTTGATTATGACCGCTTCCCAGAATTGCCGTTTTGAGTAGTGAGCTGCTCTTATTGTTACAATTATACAATAAAAACATAAATTTGATTTGAGTCTGTAACAGCCGGTGTAAATTTATAGTACTTGTAAAGGTTAGCATTTTTTTTTTAATTCAGTTTTATTCTCTCAGTCTCGTTCATGATCTGACACTGCTATTTTCACATAAAGACATGCTATAACAGAGGTGAACTCAGATAAGGATGAGGGTTCTACATCAGAGAAAGAGAACAGAAGCCCTCCCCACAATAAACATCCACTCACACATAAGAACAATGCAGCTGCACTAGGTGTAAAGGCGGAAAATGGCACCACTTGGATGCAGCAAGAGGTCGGCCGTCTCCCTGCCAGTCAATCTGCCACATACATGTCCTACAACGAAACAGAAGGGCTTACAGAGCTTGCCAAAGTATTGTGCAAAGTTCTGTTTGTGATTATGTTTTGTGATGGTCTTTATATATATTTAAAAAAAAAAAAGTATATGTTACTTATATGAAAGACACATCAAATTTTACCCATTTACCTTGATGTATTTACTTATCTTCCTACAGCGTAATAATGTCACAAGTAGACTGCAGAGCTTCCTGTGTTTGATTGACACAGGCATGCTGACAAAGTACATGTGCAATGCCACAAAAAGTGTGACAGCAGTTTCCATCTGCAGCTATAGACTTGTTAGTATTTGAGTGACTCTCCACACCAGTGTCGATCAAACACAGGAAGCTCTGCAGTCTAACCACAAAATTTTGACATGGAGTGTATAATGTGTGAAGACTGAAGTCCAAATATCAAAAAAACACTTTCACAAAAGGTACACGTATAACAAAACAACTGTACTTTTATTCAAGGATATAACCGAAGAAAAATAAATCGGGTTAGGGTATGATGCTGAAACAACTGCGGCGGTAACAACTTCTTCTTTCGGCTGCTCCCGTTAGGGGTTGCCACAGTGGATCATCTTCCATATCTTGCTGACTCATAATCAAGAGGTTGCGGGATTGAATCTGGGTGCTCTCAGGAATTTACAATTTGAGTAGTGAGCTGCTCTTATTTTTACTATTGTACAATAAAAACATACATTTGAGTCTGTAACAGCCAGTGTAAATTTATGGTACTTGTCATGGTTAGCTTTTTTTTTTTTTTTTAAATTAAATTTAGTTTTATTCTCTCAGTCACGTTCACGCTCCTGCCGATCTAACACTGCTGTTTTCAAATAAAGACGTGCTATAACAGAGGTGTGCTCAGATGAGGATGAGGGTTCTACATCAGAGAAAGAACAGAAGCCCACCCTGCAAGAAACAAAAAAGACAAAGTTCTGTTTGCGATTATGTTTTGTGATGGTTTTAATATGAAAAACATGTATATATTACGTATATACAGTAAAAGCCTCATCGAATGTTGTTTACCTTGATTTACTTCCTTGTCTTCCTACAGCATAAAGTCACAACTAGACTGCAGAGCTTCCTGTGTTTGATCGACATTGGCATGATGACAAAGTACATGTGCAATGCTACTTTAGCACACAAATGACTTTAGCTGCAGTTGGAAACTCCTGTTGCACTCTATGCAACTGTGTTTGATCTTATTCAGGAAAAGATCCCAGTCGCCCCATGGGAGAAAGACTTTCCAAAACTAAGGTCATAAAGCTTATGAAACCGTTTCTGGTCAAAGGCAGAACCGTAACAACAATTACACAGAGTGTGACAGGAGCTTCCACGTGCAGCTACAAGCTATTGAATCATGGGGTGAACTTAGTTTTTCACACATGACTTTGCCAATTTGGCTTCATTTTTGTTAAATAAATAATAACAAGTTGGAATCTGTTGTGTGTTGTTTTATACCCGAGGTTAGATTTAAATAATTGTAGAACCTGGTAAGGACCGGATATTTTTTATGATGTCCTGATATATAAAACCATAGAAATGTAAGAGGGTGTACTTTATTTTTTACAAACACACACAAATAATGTTAAGATAAAAGTTTTATACTTGAACAGAAAAAATTCATTTCCTCAGTACCTATATCTTTACACACATGGCATTCTATTACCTTTTTTAAAAGCACTGATACTATAGATGATGATGTTTATAAATATTGCAACCTTGTAAACAAAACATTCAGCCTTTGCCTTGAAAATATCCTGACGCATCTAAATATTTAGCAGAGGTGTAGCATGGTTAATTAAGTTTGCCACATTCATAGTTGATTTTTTTAATGTAGTTCTCAGTAAAATGTATTGTTTTTAAATTTAGATCAAATGGGATAGTTGATGGGTCAAGATCCCACCATAATAATAGGATAAGGTAACATGCTATGAATGTAATGTAACATACTGCAATAAATTGTTCAATAAGCAGCAAATTACCCCCAACAGTCAGAAGTGTGCATGAGGCAAGTTTCAAGTTGAATTAAACCATACTTCAAATAGATGGATGAGAATTCTTTATCTGGAATTCTGAATAAACTCTCCTGTTCCCAGTATTGCTGAAAAATAACCTATTGGTGTACACTATTAAAGAATTTCTAATACATATGACTCCATCACTGCTACTTTTGTATTGTCTCCACAATTGACTCCAAATGCTAGTCAGGAAAGTCAACCAGGTTTATTTAAACAACATCCCTGAGTTGCATATAGTAATAGGAACGTGTCAAAATGTATATTTAAGGAAGAGTTGTTCTTACTTTACAAATGTTAACACTGTGTAGCGATAGTGGAAATACATGACTGCCCTGTAAGGATCCAGATGATATTAACATCTCAGCTTAAAGTAGTTCCTTCATTGATACCATATTCTGAGTGAACGCTTTCTCAATGGTAATTAGTTGTGGCTGCTTTATCTCTACCCGATTCTTTCTATAATCTCATAGCATGTGTAACTGCAAACTGTAGTAAATTGAAAGTTAGGTAGCGACATGCCACCCTCTGCAGTTACTTATTTTTTGTCTACTAACGTGAAGAGAGGAAAACAAGAATGCTATAACTGAAGTAAATTTGTGAGGAACAGTCATGCGGCAATACGTTAATTTTACAAACTTTGATTAAAAAATTTTTTCAGGGTGGACATACCAAAATTCAATGTGAAATTAAAATTTGAACCACATGGACATGGTATACTAGTGTGTTAGTATATAAGTAGAGAAATGTACCTTATTAAGCATTTGAAAATTTGTTTATAGGAGATAAAATAAATACAAAGTGTAACTTAATGACTTTCTTCTAAATAGATTTTTTTTTTACAGTAATAACCTAATATTTAAAAAAAGAAGAAAAAATTTTAAACACCTAAAGCCTATTCTTGCAGCACTGAGTGTAAATCAGAAACTGACCAGAAATGATGTCTATAATGGTTGTCACTCCATTGTGAAACTGAAATCTTTGAATAGCATTTATCCATCTTTGAACCCATACAGTCTAGTTCAGGGTCTCTAGCATGAACAAGCAAGTATACAAAATCCATGACATGTGTGCCACACATTGCCATTGAAGAAAAATGAATGAATAACACTGATAAAAAGTAATCTTTCTCTAGTAACAAAAGTACACTGTGGTGTGTCATTTACTTTGTATCTCTTTATGTAATGAATACTAATTTCATCAGTGCCTAATATAATACAAAGCTGGCATACAAACATGCACAGTGTGTATATATATATATATATATATATACATATATATATTATACATATATATATATATATATATATATATATATATATATATATATATATATATATATATATATATACACATATATATTATACATATAAACATATATATTATATATATATATATATATACACATATATATTATACATATAAACATATATATTATATATATATATATATATACACATATATATTATACATATAAACATATATATTATATATATATATATATATACATATATATTATACATATATATATATATATACATATATATATTATACATATATATATATATATATATATATATTATACATATATATATATATATATATATATATTATACATATATATATATATATATATATATTATACATATATATATATATATATATATATTATACATATATATATATATATATATATATATATATATATATATATATATATATATATATATATATATATTATACATATATATATATATATACACATATTATATATATATATATATATATATATATATATATATATATATATATATATATATATATATATATATATATATATATATATATATACACACATACAGTGATCCCTCGCTATATCGTGCTTCGCCTTTCGCGGCTTCACTCCATCGCGGATTTTATATGTAAGCATATTTAAATATATATAGCGGATTTTTCGCTGGTTCGCGGGTTTCTGCGGACAATGGGTCTTTTAATTTCTGGTACATGCTTCCTCAGTTGGTTTGCCCAGTTGATTTCATACAAGGGACGCTATTGGCAGATGGCTGAGAAGCTACCCAGCTTACTTTTCTCTTTCTCTTGCGCTGACTTTCTGTGATCCTGACGTAGGGGGATTGAGCAGGGGGGCTGTTCGCACACCTAGACGATACGGACGCTCGTCAAAAAATGCTGAAAGATTATCTTCACGTTGCTATCTTTTGTGCAGCTGCACGGTGCTTCGCATACTTAAAAGCTCGAAGGGCACGTATTGATTTTTGCTTGAAAAACAAACTCTGTCTCTCTCTATCTCTCTTTGTCTGCTCCTGACGGAGGGGGTGTGAGCTGCCGCCTTCAACAGCTTTGTGCCGCGGTGCTTCGCATACTTAAGCCAAACAGCCCTATTGATTTGTTTGCCAGAGATTGCTTTCTCTATCTATGTGACATTCTGTGCTCCTGACACGCACTCCTTTGAAAAGGAAGATATGTTTGCATTCTTTTAATTGTGAGACGGAACTGTCATCTCAGTCTTGTCATGGAGCACAGTTTAAACTTTTGAAAAAGAGACAAATGTTTGTTTGCAGTGTTTGAATAACGTTCCTGTCTCTCTACAACCTCCTGTGTTTCTGCGCAAATCTGTGACCCAAGCATGACAATATAAAAATAACCATATAAACATATGGTTTCTACTTCGCGGATTTTCTTATTTCGCGGGTGGCTCTGGAACGCAACCCCCGCGATGGAGGAGGGATTACTGTATATATATTTTTTTTTTCCTCTCTTGCACAATCTTAAGTTATTAGCAGAGAAGATGATGAGATATGTTACATCAGGAGACCCTAGGCTCACGGTGTTAAGCTGTGCACAGCTTGTTAGTAAATACTGTTATGAAAACTGTCTTAGACTTCTAACACCCAAGACATTTACCCAAAGAAATAACAGTGGGCAGAAAATGGCTAGGATGTGACAGGTCAAATGTGACGTTAATGGTCCTATATTTCCATCTGAAAGAGTACAGTGAATCCAAGTCATGAAGAAAGTGCTCTGTTATGATAGAAGCACTGCCTACCCTTCTAGCTCCTTCTCGGCCATACCACCAACTGATAGTGAAGATCAAACCCCTCTGAAGGCAATTACTTCTTGTAAAACTCTGAAACTCTTTTAAAAATGTCACAGATGCAACTCTCCCTGGAAGACTTTACTTTTTACAGATGTGTTGGTCTCAGTGTTAAAAGTAATAGACATATTTTTTTTGTTTTTACTGACATATTATTCCAGATTATTTCAGACAAAGCTTTAAACCAATTTTGGCACTTTGTCTCTATAGGCAGACTTATCCTTTGTTGTCTAATGTTATCTGTGGAAGATGTACTATATTACCTTTCTTGGATACATCCTTCTTTCAACAGTAATTCCAGCAGTGGAAGACCGGACGGTGTTAACTGTTATAGATATTCTTCGGGATATTGTAAATTGATGTTTTCATCTTCCGCTCGATCACTACCATCTGTTTCAGCATAGTCTATTGATACACATTTAACCAATTTGCCGTGTAACCAATCGACAATTTTCACGTTAATTCATTTGACTTCGTTTCTTGGTGCTAGGATTGCCCGTGTACTCATTTCTTCTGTTGATAACCCTTCGGGATGAATTTCTTCAATAAGATTTAGACATAATAAGTATTCTTTAATTGGGAACTTAAAGAGAGGAAAATGTAAAAATTTCTAAGAGCTAAAAGAGCAGGAACTGTGTCTGTCAAAAGCATTCACACGAATGAGAGGTGAGAGGACTGTGTGCATGGTTGAATATGGTTGAGAGGAGGGTAGGACTTGAAAAAAATCTCATGGCAAAAGTCTTGTCTCATGGAACTTGAAAAAATCTCTTGGAAATAGTCTTGTCTCAGGGTTTTCTTTATTATTATAATAGAGAGATAGATTTTCTGTCACAAGTCCAATAACCAAATCATTCTTTAAAAAAAGTCTGAAAAGGTTAATTGTATAAAAAACAGTGATAGAGTGAGGAAATAGGAACAGACCATATTACATAGTTCTAGATGTTGAGAATCATTACTCTCCAAGGAGGCCACATCGTAAAAAATGTATTTTCTTAATAGGTAAACAGGTATGGAATATAAACACGTGGGACAACAAGTTGGGAATGAGTTATTCAAATACAGATGTCAAGGCAACAGATCCATAGTCATTAAAGACAACATGCACATAATGTGTTTGTAACAGGTATTAATTACAGTGGCCACCTTAACTCTAGAATTACCAGAGCCTACGAAAAAACTTGTAGATCCGTCCCACCTTAAATCGCTTCTTAAATCCTTTCGCACCTCTCCGCCATCGTCTTTTGTCATCTAAATGTACAAGCCTCAAGTAGCCGGCTATTCCATCCCCCCACTGACTTAGAACGTGCACAAATTTCTCCCAGCTCATGCCTTGATTGATTATCTGGGAGTGAAGTGGAGTTTTAGAGTGGAAATAATAAATCGTTATTTGGATCACACACATTTCATTTGTGTTCCGTTTCTACAGTAATCTGTGTAAACACATTTTTAAAACAGAAACTTTTTTCATATTCTAGCAGTAAATGACAAAATGTAGGCATAAACTATATAATGTATGAAGCCTAAAGTCCAAATATCAAAGAAACACTTTCACGAAAGGTACAAATATAACGGAACAAGTGCGCTTTTATTCAAAAATACAACTGCAGAAAAAAAAGCCGCCTTAGTGTGCGACATTGACACTTATTTGCAATGACTGCTGCTGTGGCGCAGCAGTATCAGTTGCTGACTGGCAATCAACAGGTCACGAGTTCGATCCTGCACGACTCCCTTTTGAGAAGTGAACTGCTCTTATTTTTACTATTTTAGAATAAAAAGATACATTTGATTTCAGTCTGTAACAGCCGGTATAATTTATGATATTTGTAAAGGTTAGCTTTGCTTTTGTTTTTTTTATTCACTTTTCATTCTTCCTACCCCATTTGACACTGCTGTTTTCACATAAAGACGCGCTATAGCTCTGCAGTGTATCACGATACATAAGACCGCGTGTTTTTTTCCCCCCAATCTTGCCAGTCCCCACATGTTGCTGTATGCGGTTTCTTTTGTACTCCAGGACATGCAGAGGAAAGCATAGTAAAGAGTATTAACTTCAGCACTATATGCAATCATCAGACACTCCCCATCTGACACTGCTGTTTTCACATAAAGACGCGCTATAGCTCACCCAAGGAGCTCCCTTCCTACATTTACATGTGTACTTGTTGCAGTGTACGCACCTCTCTGTGCTATGGTTTCTATTACACTGAGCAAGCACCTGTAATTCGCAGCTCAATTCATTATCTCAAAACACCACACACATTCACAGTAATTCCCAGTTATGTCCACCACTCACACCCACAACCATACAGAACTGATTCCACATCAGAGAATTTCCAGTTCCAGCATAAATTCACAAATGATCTGACGCTGTTCGTTTTCAAATAATATTGCATTACTGCGATGTTTTCACATATATTGTCTTTCTTTCAGGTGTGTAATAGAAACCACAGCATACAGAGAAGTGAATACATTGTAACAGGTACACACGTTGTAAATGTAAGAAAGACGATCCTTGCGTGTGTGTGTGAACTGTGAACTGTTCACATTTGAATCTGATGATTGCATATAGCGCTGTCTTATTCAGTGCGTGCAAGAACATGCAGTTCCAGTTGCTGTGTGCTACAACATGCTGGTTGTGATCAACGTACATTTTAAAAAAAGAAAGACAAATATATGTGACGTTTTAAAGAAATCATTTTATGACGACGCGAATAGTACCAATCAGAGAACATAATCGCACTAGTACAATATTATTTGAAAACGAACAGCGTCAGATTGGGTGTGAATTTATACTGTGGCGCTGTTAGAGTCAGATCAGAAGCTGAATAAGCTGAATAAGCTCCTGTTCTGACTCTAAGTAAAAATGTATGAATTAATCAACAGAAATAACCGCGATCGACATTTTAAACTTAACGATTTACAGTGCATACCAATTTATAAATTTTATGTCCATTTGAGGTTACAAAGAAAAAAAAAAACACTTTCTCCCCAGCGGGGAATCGAACTCGGGTCAATAATGCACGGCAAGGCTGCTGTAGCGCTAAGTCAGCAAATCTTACTGCTACGCCACGGAAAGTGCTGTAGCATCGTTGAACCTTTTGTGAAAGTGTTTATTTGATGTTTGGACATCAGGCTTCACAAATGCTATTGTTTATGCCACATTTTGTAACATTTATTACTAAAATATGAAAAAGTTTCTGTTGTGTTTACACAGATTACTGTAGAAACGGAACACGCATGAAATGCGTGTGTTCCAAATAATGATCTATTATTTCCACTCTAAAACTCTAGCAGTTCAGTCACTCCCAGATAGTCAAACAAGGCATGAGCTGGGGAAACTTAGTGAACGTTCTGTGACGGTGGGGGATGGAATAGCCGGCTGCTTGGTGGCTCGTTTTAATCGGCTCATTTAGAAGACAAAAGAGAGGTGAGAACGGTTTTAAGGTGGTCCAGATCTACGAGTTTTTTCGTAGACTCTGGTAATTCTAGTGTTAAGGCAATGCATAATTGTGGGATTGAAAATATCTGTACAACTGCAACCAAATTCATTGATATTCCACCTCTAAGAAACTTTAACTGCATAAATCATTTAACCAACATAAATATACACATCCGTAAAAATATACTGCATTGTCCATTAAGAAAGCCACAATGTAAACATTACTGGTGTTAAAAACATACATTTTTTCACATTTTTCTTGAAACAGTCACTCACCATTGAAGCATTTACTACTGAGTCTCTCCATGTCACCAGGCCACGTTAGGCTTTTGTAAGATGCTAAGAGATATCTGGATGTGGCATTTATTATAACAAAGGAGGGAATCTATCTAAAATCACCAACAAAAGCCACCTGCTGCCACAACTAGCAATTACCAAATGAATAACTGGCAAGAGTACAGCATACATATGAACAAATATACAACAGGAAAACAGCAACTACAATGCACATCTCAAAGCAAACATTAAGGACTTCAGCAAGGACTTGAACAAATACATGTGCAATAAAAGCAACTATCATTGTACCCGAAGAGAGCAAAACACTCTCTCTCTCTCTCTCTCTCTCCACAATGCAGTGTTTTCAAACTCACCTGCAGGGTTTCAATTTGCTTTCTTATACTGTTGTTAGATGGCATCTAGATAAAAGTAATGCAGGACAGCAAAAAAAAAAAAAAAAAAAAAGAAAGAAAAAAAAAAAAAAGAAAAAACAACAAAAAAAAAAACACACAAAATAAAAAGCATGAAAATGGGGGTGCACATGCATGTTAGATAACAAAAAACATAACAGTATTAATGTATTAAATTACAATAAAACCTTAATGGAAAACAGTACAACAGCATAAAATAAAATGCTAAATGTAAAATTTGGGTCCAACTGGAAAACATTTTGGCTTTGTTCATAATAGTAGCTGGTGCTTTAAAAAAAGAAAGCTTGCCCAACAACAATGCAAATGAAGGGTAACAATCAAAATGCAAAGCAGAAAGCACAATGTTAGCATATGGGTTAAATGATGAAGGAGGCATGCACAAACTGAAACACAAAGAGTTTACAGCAACACAGACAGACAACTATGGAAACAATCTCAACAAAACATACAAAATTTTTCATTATTGCTGATACAGGACATCTACAAATTTACTTAGTGTGTTATGCAACAATGAGCTTAATGTAACCCTCTACAGAGAGTCATTTACCTGAGAATGCCTTGAAAAAAAGTAATTTATTAGATAAATGCAAACAGCTATGGAAGATTCAGCTGCTGAAAAGATATTTTGTAACAGCTGAGCACATACGGTTATTATTATTATTATATATTTGGCCAATCCCTTTAACCAAGGCAACTTAAAAGGACAAAGCATTTTGCAATAATTTTTTAAACAGTTGGGGCACATGTAAGTTAAGTGACATATACTGCAAGTGACAGTGGGGAAATGAATAGGCTACCTGATATCAATGTCTTAGTCACTAAACCACATGGCCTATCTAACAACTGAACATGAAAACAAGGCATTTCAAAAAGTAGATAGTTAAAAGACCCAAGACTGGTGAACCCTTTATCTACATGACAATTTCAAACTTAAACTGGGTTGAATAATTTGATATAAAGCCAAAGATTTTTGGGAATGAACAGGTCTAAGACCTTAAAATGCGGCATTTAAGAGAAAGAAGCAGAAGACTGATTATATGTGATTAATAAAAAAAGTAAGGATAACAAAATCAAATGCACTACAGATTAGAAGCAAACAAATATGACTAAAAATTGCAATTAACAATACTACTAAGATTTCTAAAGATCTTCACAGATGTTCCATTAACATTTCAGTCAGTAAGCAAGCATTCAGGTAAATATAATGTTCCTTGATAAACTTGCAGCAAAAGTAATTCCAATTGTATCTGATTCAGAACATTAGTTATTAAGACATATCCACAATCTGACAAAATCTGTCCATGGGAACATGATAATTTTTATAGTATTTCAAAATGACCATACGCTTCTGAGCACAAATGTTATTTAAATATTACTGTAATAAACTTGCCTTGTGAGATACATTTTAGGGCTAATTTATTAAGGTTAAATCAAAGCTGACGTTCAAATTTTGAAAAATAATGTTTTAAATGATTGTTAACTATTGATTTTTATTTTTAGGCCTTTTCCAGGACACCAATATTGTGGAGGGACCGGGGAAGAGAACGTGGTCAGGGCATTATCTGCCCTGGGGCACTATAGGGCAGCCCAACTGGGTTGCTATGGAAACACAGATTCCCACAGGGCATGCTGGGAGTTGGAGTTCACTGCAGCCCTGTTGGGTTCCGTGGTGCCACCAGGGGGAGTTGCAGAAGCTGTAGATCCCTACTTTGGGCTCTCCTTACACATGGGAGTGATTCCAGACGTCACTCACGAGCCACCTGGAGCACTCCAAGATGCAGTTTAAAAGGAGCCAGCTGCCTTCATTCCCGGGAGCCAGAGTTGGGAGGAAGGGAGACAAAGTTTGCTGGACAGAGTGAAGAAAGAAAGAAAGCAAGAAAGAAAGAAAGTAAGAAAGAAAGAAAGAAACAAAGAACGACACAAAGACAGTACGCATTTTTTTTTTGTTTTAAATATACCTTTTATTAAACATTCAATGATCAATACAAAAATCAACAAACCATCAAAAAAAGAACATCCTATGTAACCTATGAGTGAGTATTTTGCCGTAGTTTCATAATAATTCACCAAATGAAATAATAATTAATTCACAAAAAAAAAAAAACACTCCTCATTAACAATTTTACAAATTGCATTCATTGCACACCACTGTTCTACAAATGTTTGCAAATTGTGGGTCAACCTATAAAACTTGAAATCTAAGAAAATTCATGTTTTTAATTGTGCCTTAAAGAAACCCACCAAGTCAGACTCCCTGTCACTCTTTTTTCCTTCCTAGTGATATAAATGGCAAACTTAGCCTGGCCCAATAAAAAATTTGCTAACCTGCTAACATTCTTTTTTGCTCTCACATTAGCAAAACCATATATAAAAACCTGACTGGTAAAATAAACACCCAAAACACTAAAAACACTGCCAAGTACAGATAAAAGAGGTTGAATCCTAAAACAGTAAAGAAACCGATGAAAAGCAGTCTCTCTCTGTTGGCAAAAAGGACACATTTCTGAGATGTTGGAGTTAATTAAAGACAAAAAGAATTAACTGCCACAATCCCGTGAACAATTCTCCATTGCAAATCGCCAGTTCTCTTATTCAGTTGGGGACTGTACAGACTGTCCTGATTGGGGCCGACACCCTCCACCCAATTTATCCCTACAGGGTATATCCGGGTATCTGCATAGTTGGGACTGGAATTGAGCTTGGACACACACTTTACATAACTCCTTCCCTTCTACAGTCAAAAGGAAGACATTTAGTTCTTCTCAGTATCCTGCAGTTTTCCTCCATCATGTTCTCATTGGCATTAATTGACAAATTTGGAAATGCAGACAAAAGTTCTGGGTAATCTGTAGCTTTGAAAAAGGGTTGCAATAAATTCTTAGCTGTTGCAGGTATATTCAAAAAAATCTGCCGCAAAAATCTTTCTGCTGTGTGCACAGAGCTCAGACCTAAAGCTGCAGCCACCTTCTCTGCACTCAGCTGAATAGCTTTGGTTGAATCAAATGTTTTATTTGTTGGAATACCAGCCCTGATCAGGCATTGTTTCAGAGATGTCGACTCTACTGCCATGGTATAGACAACTGGCAACTCTAAAATCCAATATAAATTTAAGGATTTTTCCTCTATGTGACAATCCAACTGTTGCCAGATTCTCAATACACTTCGGTAAAAGTCTGAAACATTACCTATGGGGAAGGAATCACTGTCCATTAAGAAAAGCACTCGGTCCAATGTCAGGTTGCCAACTTGGCTCAGGAGAGCACACACTAGTGGCTTCCAGCACACAGCCATATGACCATAGAGCAGTTTTTGCAGAGTTTGTAGTCTGAAAGCATTTTTTCTGCTACAGATGACTGCCAGTCCTTGTCCTCCTGCACTCCTGGGCAAGTGCAAAATACCTTGATACAGCAAATGCTTCCCATTCCAAAAAAAAAAAAAAAAAAAAACTTAATCAACTCCCTTTCCACTTCAGTAATCAGGTCAGGTGGGAGTTCCAGGCATGCCAACCTGTGCCATAGAGCAGATGCAACAAGGTTGTTTATGATTAGCGTCTGTCCTCTCTATGACAGTTGGGGAAGTGGCCATCTCCAGCGTTGTAAACATTTTCTGACATTTTCTGCAACTCCTTCCCAATTCTTAATGTTACTGTTTATGCCTCCTAGATGTAATCCCAGGTATTTAATTCCATCTCGTCGATTTCAGTCCAGATGGCAACAAAGGAAAAGGACCCATCCAGTTCCCCAGTAGTACTGCAGAGCTCTTGGTCCAATTTACTTTAGCTGAGGATTCTTTTTCGAACTCATCCAGCACAGATACCAGCCTATCCACATCTTGTTGTTTTGCAACTAATACTATGAGATTATCTGCATATGCTGAGATTTGCAAAGGCACTGAACACTCAGGGACAGACAGTCCACCCACCACTCTCCTTAATTTGATCAGCTGGGGTTCTATAGACAGGGCATACAACATGCCAGTCAAGGAGCAACCCTGTCTAATCCCTCTATCTACTTTGAACGGAGCGCTCAGCCCACCACTGATGTTCAGTACACCTTGAATGTCACTATAGAGCACCCAAACCATGGAAAAAAAAGCAGGGTGGGAAACCAAATCCCATTAGTACTCGCCAAAGGTACTGGTGCTCCACCCGATCAAAAGCCTTGTCCTGGTCCAAGGAAATTAGACAAAAGTGTAATCCAAACAGTTTGCAGATATCAAATGTATCCCTAATAAAAACGATGTTGTCATATATGGACCTATTTGGTACACAGTAACTCTGATCAGGGTGAATGACATGCCCCAACACCTGCTTCATTCTCGTAGCCAACACTCCCGAAAAAATTTTATAGTCCGTACAAAGCAAAGCTACTGGCCTCCAGTTCTTAATATTACAGATTTTTCCTTTTTTGGAATGAGGGCAACAACAGCTCTTCTACAGCTCAAGGAGAGGAGACCATTATCTAAACACTCTTGAAGAACCGCAAGTAGGTCTGGTCCGATGAACTCCCAAAACAATCTGTAGAAATCGACAGTAAGTCCATCAATACCTGGAGCTTTCAAGGTGTTTAAACTTGTTATTGCCCATGAGAGTTCTTCAAGGGTAAGCCCTCTCTGTAAAGCTGGTAACTCCTCCTCTGGCACCTGCAGCAGCCCATTAGTAAAACCCGAACAAGCAATGTCCTGTTCCATCAGCTCAGATGAAAAAAATTTTGAATAGAAATCAAAGGCAAATGCCCTAATTTGAGAAGAGCTTTTATTTCACTTCCAGAGGGGTCATGCAAACAATGAATCATTCTGCTTTGGCCCCGTTTTCTTTTCAGCCCAAAAAAGTACTTGGTTGGAGCATCACACTCAGTTTCTACTTGAAAACGGGCTCTAACCAAAGCACCTTGGACTTTATAATCAGTCAGATGTGCAAGGGCAGCCTTTCTCACTTTCAACATGTCCAGGTTCTCACTGCCCTTAGAGGAGTCAAAGTCATGTTGGAGTGCTGTTATCTCTTCCTCCAGTGCTTTCATAGAATCATTCAAGCTCTGTGTGACATTCATAGTATACTGCTGACAGAACTGGTGAATCTGCACTTTACCAACATCCCACCACTGACCCAGAGAAGATAATCGATATATCCTTTCACGTCACTATATCCAAAAGTACCTAAAACAATTTTTAAAATGGGAGTCCTGACATAAAAGCCCATTAAAATGCCCATTAAAATGCCAATGAGAGCTTTTTGACTTTAAAGATGGCATAAGAACACTGCAGGTAACTATTACATGATCAGAAAAACTTGTTGGCACAATGCCACAAATTAAAACGGTTAAGATGATGTTTAAAAGTATAAAACCAATCAAGCCTGGCAAGTGAAAGAGTGCCGTCTTGCACCTGTGCCCACGTGTACTGCCTGTCGCCCCCATTCAGAGCCCTCCACACATCCTTCAATTCATATCGCTCAATGAGCGCTTTCAGCTCTCTGGCAGAAGTCTCTGGTGGGGCTCTGCATGATTCCTGTCCAGTGCATCATTAAGGGTGCAGTTAAAATCCCCACCTAAAAACACACATTCATCTGGGTCACACTCTGATAAAGTACGCTCAAACGTTAATAAAAACCAACCGGCTATTTTCCAAGTCAACCTTTACTTTAAGCATCTGCGTCTTATCAATTCGTAGGTAGACACCGATGTCAGACACACTTGTTTGGATATACCAATGGCAACACCAGAGCTGCGTGTTGACCCGCGACTAAAAAAAACATCTCCCCAGCATTTCTGCCACTCAATTTCTAGAGCATTTTCGCTGTGCGTCTCCTGCAGGTAAGCCACTGTCAGATGCATCCCTCTCAGGAAGTCACACACTTTCGCTATCTTAAGAGGGCTTTTACAACCGGCAACATTAACACTCCTAATTTTAAAATTGCACATTAGTAAAATTGATAATGGAACCAAAAGAAATGTTATAGTACCATTAAGTAATATAAAAAGTGCAGAATTTTGAGCTATTATTAACAAGTTGCTAACTTAGCAGAGGTACGTAACTTTCTTAAAATACTTCTAAGCCTCCACCCGTCCTTGTCCGAAAAAACCTCAGTGCCCGATCTTTGCTTCATTAACCATTTAACAGAGGAAATGAATAATTTAGCATCCAGAAAAAAGTTCTGTACATCCACTCTTTTGCCCTTTGTTTCAATCAAAAAGGACCTAATTCTGTAGAATCCATATCCTTCTATGGATTCTGACACAACAGAGGAATCAGTTAAATAACCATCCTCCCCTCAATCTGAAACCGAGGATGCTTCCATGTCAACCGCAACTGCAGTCTCTTCAAAACTTCTTTTTTTAAAAGCAACTTGCTCATCTGCCCCACACTGTCTTTTAACAGCCTTTGGTGTTTTGAAAGTACGGTTGGAGCCGACACACTCCACGTCCATATCACCGCATATGCTTGGGACCACCGATTCTTTAGCAGAGTCCGATACCTCCAAGACACCATACTCATGAACAGTGGTTCCTGACTCTGATACAGTGGGGTATTGATTTCCATTATCCCTATTCAGTTTGGGATCGGCATTAAGCGAATCGCTGATCAATTGGACCAATGCAGTCTGATTGCTAGCAGAGTGTTCATTCTGAGCAACAGCAATCCCGCCGCTACTTTCTGCTGTGTTATTAAATGCAGACTACTTCTCTGCCTCATCTGTCTGATCCCCAGGATGGTCGGGGGTCACATCTGGGGTCAGTTGTTTGCCTGATTCTGCAGCCTTATCAACATCTTTGCAATCTCTAGCTACATGAAGAGATTTGCCACATTTAGAGCATTTCATCGGTTTCGAGGTGACAAAGATAACATTCATAACCGTCCACTCGGAACCTCAACACTACGTTTAACTCATCCGCTGTATTTTTTAAAATGATTAAAACTTGCCTTCGAAAAGACATCACATGTTTCAACTGGGGTGCTTTACTTCCTAAAGGTATTCGTTTAATCTGTGAGATTACACGTCCATAGTGAGATAGCTCTCTTTCAAGGGTCTCGTTAGATAGAAAAGGAGTTATATTAGATAAGGTAATCTTTTTTGCTGCAGTTGTAAGAGGCATTATGGGAGTTAAAGTGTCCCTTATAACAATTTCATTTTCTACCAATCTATGAACAAAATCTGTTGTAGCAACAAACTCAACCACCGCACTGCTCATTCTTGAGGCTGAACAAACATTGTTACAGCCTATTACATTTCCTACAGCCAATACACATTCTTCCAGGGAACAGGTTGCTTCAGGCATTAGCTTCACTCCATGTTGTCGGGTGAGTTTTTCGAAATCACCATTCCGAAAACGGACCCCCCATTCTGGCCTTCCTCGGAATAAACCACTCCAACAAAACGATAAACAGTTAGAGACAGAATATCAATTAAAAACAAAAAAGCAGGAAAAACAAACAGTAAAATCACAAACCTCCAAACTCTCCCGCTCTCACAGAGCTCCACCCACTCACCACTCTCACCAGAGAAAGAGAGAAAGAAAGAAAGAAAAGATTATCCTTGGTCGGGTGCATTACTGTTGGGGCTAGCACTTCCAAAAACAAAGGTGCTTGTATGTACTAAGGTGACTGGGGCATTGTGACATTGATATTACCAAACCTGTAGTACAAACAGGCAAATACATTCCTTACCAATACAGAAGTTATACTGAATCACATGAGAAGTTCAAAGTTGTTAGGCTTGAAAATGAAAAGGAAATGGAAGCATTCATCAGAGTATGCTTGAATCTTAAAGAAGATGAGGACGAACAGCTTACAGTCAGTGATCTCACCTTATTAATGAAATAAGGCTTATTAGAAAGTTCTGGTAAAAAGCTTACTCTTCAAGGTACATGAAAAAAAGCTTATTGATTGTGTGATGATTACTTCTACATAGAGAGAGAGAGTGGTTAGGAGCATGAACTGATATGTGAAGAATAAAGGAATGACAGACATTTCTCAGATAATCTGTTTCATTCTATATTAACAAATGATTATGGCAAACTTTGATGATAATGTTTAAAAGATTTGCACTACTGAAAAAGCTACTCAATTTTTAAAAAGTGGCATTAAGAGGAAAGGACACAAACTAGAAGAAAGCTTAGAATGTCTTCCATCTACCTTAAAACTATTGTGTTCAAAAACATTTGGGAGAGGAAATGATGCACAGAACAAAACTACTGCTATTAGCCACTGTATAATGCAACTTGTCGGCCTAAAGCTATAACAGCAACACTGCTCTTCAGTATTCCTAAATAAATGTATTCATGCTTTCATTCAAGATACCTTCTTCACACACTGAATCAATTGGGTATTTGTTTTGATACAGTTAGGTCATAACGTTTTAGCATATTGCAGCTGTTGCATCTCATGGAAATCTTACAAAAACAAATAGAAACAAAGAAGTTCATTTGCTGAGCACAATATTCAGACCTTTGATGGAAACAAAAAATAAATGGAATGGGAGATCACAGCAACAAAGAAAAATCCCTGGAAGTAACTTGCCTATGGCTGTTTAAGTTGCTTGATATCAGTTTACTCTGTAAGAGTGAAGTGAAATGTGAAAACGTGAAAATATTTTCAAAGACCAGCAATATACTTAGACATTAAGTCTTTAGAATAAATTACAGTTTATACCTTGTCTATTTTAAAGACTGCATCATTTTTAAATGCAGTAATGCAATTATCATTGTTCTGACTCAATTTAGAGAAAATATAATAAAAATCCATCAAGTCCACTTTGCCAATAACCACATAAATCAGCAATATTTCAGTTTGTTAACAGATTAATCATCAACTTAAAATGTTAGCCCAAAATAAGTGCCAAACTCACATAAACAATATGATAAACTGTTTATATTGGACTTTTTTGGGAAACATTTTGAAAATACACATTTTTATAATTTTCCCAAAGACACCTTTTTGTCAGATTATGTATATGGTTCATAAAAAAATATTTCTCAGAGTAACTGTGAAGGAACTGCTTTTTTGTAGACTCCTAATTTCATTCATTTTTACCAGACTGTACAGCACTATTTAATTTTTGATGTGTTCAAGTTTCATTTCAGCTACAGAAAGCAAGTTGCATTTATTTGTGAGTATCATAAAAGAGAAGGCTAATAGGTTGAAAATTTACCTTTAAATGTGATAGACAGTTCTGTAGAAATATATGCCAGTTGTTAAGAAAAAACTGTTTTTGACTAACACACAGCAGGCATGTGACCAGGGGATAAAGCGCCTGTAAAAACAAAAAAACAAAATAAAAATAAATACTGTGAAATAAGCAAAAATAAAACATTCATGGAAACACTATACATTGTATTATGCAGTTTAGTACGAAG
This sequence comes from Erpetoichthys calabaricus, assembly GCF_900747795.2. Classification (NCBI taxonomy): domain Eukaryota; kingdom Metazoa; phylum Chordata; class Cladistia; order Polypteriformes; family Polypteridae; genus Erpetoichthys; species Erpetoichthys calabaricus. The sequence continues at coordinate 168,408,281 of NC_041398.2, forward strand.
ATAACGAGTAGACCATCTGATGCCTTTACAAAGTTTAAATCTTATACAGTATATGCAAAATGGGTGTGATAACACCTAACACCACAAAATAAGCATCCAACTCATCCTTCAGAATATTTTACAAATATGTTAAATGCTTAATTCTAGAAATAACATGTCTGTCATTATGAAAGTGAACTAAAATGACCTCAAATAACCACTCCTTTATAGCTGAGGAGAGCTAAAGTTTTTTTTTTTCTTTCTGATCTATAATGTATAGTACTGAATGTAATTTTACTTAGTCTAACATGCAAACAGATGTTCTGTTCTGTCGGAAAATGAGCATAGAAACAATATGTAAATAAACAGGCCAGAATTTAGATATAAACAGGACACTCAAAAAGGAAGTGGCAGTCAGGAGCAAGAAACAACAGTAGGGTCTGTTCTAAGGTGCCAGTTTGTAGGCCAAGTAGGCCAGTTTGAATTAAGAGTAAAATGACAGCCCATTTGAAACCAAGGAGTGATGAAAATTGACATAAGCACATGTTCATGAAACTTTATAAAACAGGCATTAACGGAATACTGATAGGTCTTTTGACCCATTAATGAGGGATAGGAGAGGGACTACAATTCAAAAGCACAATCTGGTGTGGAGTATCTTCCTATTTGTGGACTACTTTCATTTTACTAACTATTTATTTAACAATATTTTAGCAAAAAGTACACGTGTTTCAATGGGGGAGCCAACAAATTTATTTATCACCCCCAAAGCCATGGTTTGGTCACCAGCAGCCCACCCAACATATTTGCATATATATTTTCAAAATTGTGAATGTTTACATGAAAAAAAAAGTTGTTTTTTTCTTTCTGTCTATCTACAAACAAACTCCAGAAGGTCTTCAATATGCTCTACTCAATTTCTTGCAAAAAAATAAAATAAAATAAAATGACAGATTAGGAAAAGTCCTCAATAAAATACTGTAAACACATCATCCCTACCATAAAAAGACTATGTGACAAGTGTTTTTTGAAAGATATCACCAACTTTAACAACAACTTATACAACAATATCCAAAATGTCTCAGCTTTTTCTTCTCTTTGCTGTGGCTTTTATAACAAAAACAGGGCCCTTTCATTGAAGACTGTATGTTCTCCTCTCCCATAAAAATTAAGAAATGAAGGCAGTAGCTCCAAAATAATATAAGTAGAAAGCCAGATGGTAAGCAAATTTTAAAGTGAAATAATTGTCACCCTTAATGCTAACCTGTATCAGGTTTAGTCCGAATGGGGAACATCTCTGAGAATTTCTTCTGTACACATCTTTCTTTCACTTTCACTGTTATTTTTGCACATCTATTTGTACACAACATTTCCCATAAGTAGCAGAATTTCTCCAAATATACTCCATTGCATATATGTAAATTTACACATACAGTACTTTTATACAGTAATCCCTCCTCCATCGCGGGGGTTGCGTTCCAGAGCCACCCGTGAAATAAGAAAATCCGCGAAGTAGAAACCATATGTTTATATGGTTATTTTTATATTGTCATGCTTGGGTCACAGATTTGCGCAGAAACACAGGAGGTTGTAGAGAGACAGGAACGTTATTCAAACACTGCAAACAAACATTTGTCTCTTTTTCAAAAGTTTAAACTGTGCTCCATGACAAGACTGAGATGACAGTTCAGTCTCACAATTAAAAGAATGCAAACATATCTTCCTTTTCAAAGGAGTGCGTGTCAGGAGCACAGAATGTCACATAGATAGAGAAAGCAATCTCTGGCAAACAAATCAATAGGGCTGTTTGGCTTAAGTATGCGAAGCACCGCGGCACAAAGCTGTTGAAGGCGGCAGCTCACACCCCCTCCTCAGGAGCAGACAAAGAGAGATAGAGAGAGACAGAGTTTGTTTTTCAAGCAAAAATCAATACATGCCCTTCGAGCTTTTAAGTATGCGAAGCACCGTGCAGCTGCACAAAAGATAGCAATGTGAAGATAATCTTTCAGCATTTTTAGACGAGCGTCCGTATCGTCTAGGTGTGCGAACAGCCCCCCTGCTCAATCCCCCTACGTCAGGATCACAGAAAGTCAGCGCAAGAGAAAGAGAAAAGTAAGCTGGGTAGCTTCTCAGCCATCTGCCAATAGCGTCCCTTGTATGAAATCAACTGGGCAAACCAACTGAGGAAGCATGTACCAGAAATTAAAAGACCCATTGTCCTCAGAAATCCGCGAACCAGCAAAAAATCCGCGATATATATTTAAATATGCTTACATATAAAATCCGCGATAGAGTGAAGCCGCGAAAGGCGAAGCGCGATATAGCGAGGGATCACTGTATTTTGTATTTTCACACACTTTCTACAAAGGTCATACTCGCCACTTGCAGACTACTCTCATTCCGGTTGGGCCTGCTGTTTTACCCATCTTCATTTTTTTCACAGTGCCTTTTCAAGCAATTCACACCTACTACATCCTGCCTTATTTTTCTTGTCTGCTTAACTGATCCTGAACAAATTTTTCTTTTCTTCCGTATTTTGTTAATCACTTGCAATCTCTAATCTATTGGCTGCTTGTACACTTACAACTACTCTTCTGTCATTTCACTTACCTTCTCCCCTTTCCCTCAGTTACCACTTCTCCCTAGTCATTCCACCACTATGTCTGCGTATGTCTTGGTGGTTCCTTTGTCCAAATGCACATGACTTCATTTATACTTGTCATTCATACCTGATGATTCTGAACCCTCATTCACCCTTTGCTATTAATGTATCACCAAATTTATTTCTTTTAATCTTCTTCAACTTCCAGACTTTCAACGTAGATACATAGAGTACTTTCTCTTTATGACTCTGACTAAAAGATTTAGTACAATGGAGTGCTACATAAGTTTCTCCAGGGATCACCTTAATATTCTTCACCATGCCCCGATCAACCTTTCCCACCAACAAATTGTCAGTCATGCTTTTTTACACCACTAGATTCATGTGTCACCAGCTTGTTTTTCTCCACCTTAAACTTCTCTCCCTCAGCATCCTGTCTCATCCTCAACAACCCTGCTTTATGTCTAGGTGGTCGTCCCATTTCATGGGCCTCTCTAGACATATCAACTCTTGGCTTTATTTTTTAAAAATTCCAATCCCTAAGTTACATCCTCTTTCTTTTTAATCTAATTCAGATAGATTACTTACAACTAAGGTATGTTCTTAAAACGTGCAATGTTTCTCTGTCTTCAGCTCTTCCCTCCCATCCACTTAAAACTATTTTTATAATGGAGAGAATCCAGGATTATGGGAGAATCCTGGAAGGTCTCTGCAGAAAATAATTTTGTTTGTAACAGCACCATCATATCTGTTAAGAGTTTCAGCCATAGCCACATGGTGCTATAAAAGGCACTCAGACAAAAAGACTGAAACTGAGCAGGCCTTCTAAAGACAGTAGTCTGAATTTCACAAAAAATTACTTGTTTACACACAATGATGAACCAAAAAAGACTGAAACATTTTGCAGTCTTATCCGAATGGGAGCTTGTGTGTCAAGTTAATTTTAAGGATGCTATTAAGGACTTTTTAACTGTGAAAGCTTGAAGGTGGATTCTGTAAAAAACTAGTGCAGCAAGATAGGATGTTATTTACTATATTTTATATGATACTAGCCGAAATACCCGGCATTGCCCGGGAAGAAAATAGTGTTTTTTTTTTAATTGTTTGAGAAAATATAAAAAAAAAACACAACTTTAAAAAATAAAAATAAATTAACAAATGAAGACTCATTAATGTGCTTGTATTGTTTACCGAAGTGCCTTGTTATATACAATGTTTCTGTTTTCCATCTTTAGTCAATATATAAAGGTTGTTAGGACTTCATACCCTTGAACATGCCACATAAAGTTGTCGATGTGAGAAACAGGCTGTGTCGAAATTGATTCCAGCAATTTTCAATGATTATCCAAACATTCCGAGCTTCAAGTGGATGATAACGGACATACAAGACTGATTAGTCTGTTCCAATTGAAATTCTTTTACAATCAATTAAAAGGTTAAATATTTTACATATATAAATAAATATTTTATATTATATTTTATAAGTTAAATATCATAGCTATATTTGGTCTACACTTTACCTTAGACGTTGATAACTTAATTAAATTAGTTTTTTGATTATTGAATGTATTAAAAAAAATTCCTGTTTCTTTCTAACGAAAAAATTGTAACAGCAACACGTTAGCTACGATGTTGTGAAACAAATGACATTTAGTTCATTAATGAATAAACAAAACTCGCAAAGACAGCTGTTGAATCCACAAAATAAATGTAGGCTGTCTATGGTAGATAAAAATAAAATTGCTTACTTATCTTATATATAATAGATAGCCTATTTTAATCAAAATATAATCGCGGAATACGTTGAAAGTAGTGTAAAAATGATGGGAAAAGTGAAGCCTTTAAGGTTTTTTTGACAGATTAATTTTTGTTTTGTGGTGTAGTAATATGTTTTTACATGCAGAATTTTTGATGACGTAAAGAAAGTCAATTAAATTAATATTATTAGGCTGATTTAATTATATTACCACTACAACATTGTTACCATAAGAATAATGCAAGATGAAAATATACTTAAGAAAAACATACATTAAACGACAAACAAATATTATTACGGATTTTCATGATAAAACTGTCAGCTGCTTTTATGGAGCACACCATAAACATCTGAAGTCTCAACTGGATGATAACATACATACAAGACCGCAAGATTGTTACCGCCTGCTTTATATATATATATATATATATATATATATATATATATAATATATATATATGGCGGCTCAAGTCACAAAGACAGTAGATGGGATGCTAACCCAGCCAACTCTATTTAGTTTCAACAGCAACAGGCATACGGTGGTGCTCAAACATAAAGAATGCTGGCAGACACCTCCAGTTCGCCCTCTGGTGGTCATTCTGAGTGTCAACTGGATGACAACATGCATACAAGACTGCAAGATCATCCCCCAACCTACCCAGAAGGGTGTGTTAGGGTTGATTTCACCCTACAGAATTTTTAGTTGACCAATGAGAAACATGTGTACCAAGTTTCATGAAAATTGCTCCAGCTTTTCAGAAGTGATGCTGTAACATTACATATATACACACACACACATTGACTTTTTATTTTTATTATATATATATTATATATATATATATATATTATATATATATATATATATATATATATATATATATATATAAAGATAGATAGATATATATAAAGATAGATAGATAGATAGATAGATAGATAGATAGATAGATAGATAGATAGATAGATAGATAGATAGATAGATAGAAAGATAGATAGATAGATAGAAAGGATATTTTGTTATATTTGGTTTGCAGTATTAAAGACAAGCTGATAATCTTTTGCATTTGGCTTGAAATGTAAAAAAAATACACATTTGTAATATTTTGTACTTGGATTGAAATGTTAAATAATGTGTTATAATGCTTGCATTTCATTTGTAATGTTATAAAATACATGTTGATAATGTTCTGTTAGGCTGAGGAGGGGCCAATTATGTTCTGTCGTGGGCCCTGATACATATATCAATTCCCTAGTCAGCCAGGATTATTGTTCAGATGGTGTTTTCCTTCTATGTTTTGTTCTGGCAGTAGTCTTTCTACATTTTTCAACAGCAAATTGTGTGTGTGTGTATTACTGTTATCATTGTTTCTAATTTTTTTATTTTATGAGAAACATCATGATTTTTTTTTTTTTTACTTTTTATTTTTTTTAAAATTCCAATAAATATTTGTTCACAAAAAGTAAACCAGGTTTCTTCCACCTGGTTGGGGCACCTACAGACGGCCATGGGCCGTGCCACCTTCATACTTTACAACTCTGTACTATACTGTTCTATATCATCATGGGGGTACTGCAGCCAAAGTTTTAAGGCTGTCAACTTTTACAACACACAAGGACAGAGACCATATTATTTTTAACTTCCACGTCACAAGGGCTGAAATATCTGAAAAAGTGAAAAAGAAAATACACACACAAATTCTTGATAGGTCCCATCAAAAAAATCATTCTAAAGCTGGATGTATTGATTAACACTTTTGCAGTCCAATGCTTAGAGTGTTTAAGAAGGAATTGAAAATTTTGAGACTAATTGTACAGAACAAACATACCAGGATGTTGTTCTCACCCTTGTAGTTTGGAGCAACCTCCAGCAACATATTACTTGCAGATTCATTTAAGTGTTATTTCTTGCATTTCTAAATGTATTTTAAATAAAATCTACACTTTATGTATAATGTCAAGAAATTTAATTCCACCTCAAAAATGAATATCCAGCACTGGAAACAATTATTTTTAGCATTTTCAGGAAATCCATCGTCTAGAAGGAATCATACTGAAAGCTAGTTATTTCACCATAAGTATTTGGGAATGCTAAAGGTCTGAATTGAAACTGTTTAACAGATATTACCTTGCACTATAAGAATATAAAGAAGGAGAAATGCACAATTCAGATGTCCTTTTTTAAAAATGTTAAATACAAAGATTTAATAGACTTTACCAGCGAGTGTTTTTTTCTTGAGCTCAGCTCAGAGGTGGTTTGATAAAGCATTTCCACAAAATTCTTTAAACATGGCACATTAACTTCATTTTTAACAGCCTGTAGGATATAAAGAAGAAACAATTTATACTTAGTAAGTTTTGCTTCCTTTACTTTGGATTTATTCAGGTGGCTTTAAATAGACTATACACAATTTTATACACATAAGGAAAAGTGGTTTCAGAAGATGAGATGAGATTACTCTCTAAAACAATTATTAAGCAAACTGGATAAATACATTATAATTTAATTCAAATGACTAGTTATTTAAATCTTTATTATAAATGGGTCCAATGTGCATAAATTACATTTATTAATTTAAAAAGGCATGAAATACCAGCACACTTTTCTTATTTTCTACTTACAGCGGCTACAGGAATCAGGATTTCCACAAACAAACCAGCAAGTGCATGTTTAATGTCTTTGTCTTTAACTTCCAGAAAATACTGGGCACATTCCTGTATGCAAAATACAACACAATAACAGAATTGGTACTCTAATTTACTTCAACGGGTTTGATTAATTATGGAATATTAAACAATTTCACAATAGAAAATTTGCTCACCTTAAATACCTATGACTAAATAATAAACTTGTATTTAAAATAGTATTAGTCAATTAAAGCGGAGCTGCAAACCTAGACTTCTTTTAAAGAGCTCTGAACGAAGTTAATATTTGTATTGCAGCAAGTCAAATTTTGAAATGTACCAGCACCCAAAAAATGAACAATAGCTAAGCACTTAAAATAAAGACACATATTCATTTGTTCTGTTCTGTTTTACTTATAGATATGGAACTCAACAACAGAATGACCCACATTAACCAAATTTTTGAACTGAAGTACATACATAATACAATTTTCAGGAAATGTCAGTAATTAGTAACAAACCACGAAAATTATTTTTAACAATAATAAGATGGTAGTGAAAATTATTATAAAAGAAGAAAAGTGATGTCTGTTGTATGGAATTAGCTTAGATATGAAAGATCGGATGTTGAACAAACTAAAATAAAATGTAGCAGTCTTGATTAATTGCAGTTAACACATGGGATTAAAGTGTTCATTTCTGTGATTAAATTTCTTAATTCAATCCCTAAATGTGTTAATTTAATCCAGTTAATTTGACCACAGATCACAAGCTGTTAATAAAGCAACACTCATTAAATGATCAAAGACTACTAATAGTACTGGCACCAGTGCTTAATTGTTTCCTGTGTTGTTTCTTAATACTGACCTTCTTCATGATCCATAAACACACACTGCATGAACCACCCCAATAGAAAATGTGAATGCACAAACTACAGTCAGACTCTGAAGATGACATATTAATTAATGCCTTGCTCCTCCTTCACGAAATCAGATGTTAAACAATACAGACTTAAGCAACAAATTGACATTGACTTGGTCCATTACAGTGCTGGAAGCCATTAGAGCACAAATACCCAGCCCTGACTACATTAGCTAGAAAATATTTGGCTTTCCTAGCCATTACTTGCAGTGTTGGGTGTAAGGCATTAACACTAGAATTACCAGAGCCTACAAAAAAACGCGTAGATCCGTCCCACCTTAAATCGCGTCTTAAATCCGTTTGCACCTCTCCACCAGTCTTTTGTCATCTAAATGTGCTGGTAAACACAAGCTACTAGCAGCCAGCTATTCCATCCCCCCCACCGACTTAGAACGAACTTCTCCTAGCTCATGCCTTGCCTTGATTTGATTATTTGGGATTGAAGTGGAGTTTTAGAGTGGAAATAATATAGCGTTATTTGGAATACACGCATTTCATGTGTGTTCCGTTTCTATAGTAGTCTGTGCAAACACATTTTTAAAACAGAAACGTTTTTCATATTCTAATAGTAAATGACAAAATGTAGGCATAAACTATATAACGTATGAAGCCTGAAGACCATATATCAAAAACACTTTCACAAAAGGTACAAATAAGAGAACACGTGCGCTTTTATTCAAAAATATAACTGCACAAAAAAAAAAAAAGCCGGCGTTAGCATGCCACATTGACACTCTTACTACAACCGCCGCGGTGGCGTAATGGTATCAGCTCCTGACTGGGAATCAGAGGGTGGCGAGTTCGATCCCGCACGGCTCCACTTCGAGAAGTGAACTGCTCTTATTCTTACAATTTTAGAATAACAACATAAATTTGATTTTAGTCTGTAACAGCCGGTGTAACTTATGACACTGGTAAAGGTTAGCTTTTTTTTTTTTTTTTTTAATTCACTTTTCATTTTCGCAGTCGCATTCAGAATCAATCCATACAACCCCATCTGACACAGCTGTTTTCACATAAATAAAAGTGCACTTTTATTCAAGACTATAACCGAAGAATAAAGAAAGCAAGTTACAGCTGGTGGTTGATACGACAGCTTGCGTGGTGCAATGCTAAGAACTGCTGGTTTCAAGTGACGGTGAGATACGAAGAAGGCAGCTTCGCCAGCGTTTGGGTGTCAGAACCCTTTTGGGGGGGGGACCGCAGTATGCATCGTGGTACACTGCAGAGCTATAGCGTGTCTTTATGTCAGATGGGGTTGTATGGATTGCTTCTGAATGCGACTGCAAGAATGAAAAATGAATTAAAAAAAAAAAAAAAAAAGCAAACCTTTACCAGTATCATAAGTTACACTGGCTGTTACAGACTGAAATCAAATTTATGTTGTTATTCTAAAATTGTAAGAATAAGAGCAGTTCACTTCTCGAAGTGGAGCCGTGCGGGATTGAACTCGCCACCCTCTGATTCCCAGTCAAGAGCTGATACCATTACGCCACCGCGGCGGTTGTAGTAAGAGTGTCAATGTGGCATGCTAACGCCGGCTTTTTTTTTTTGTGCAGTTATATTTTTGAATAAAAGCGCACGTGTTCTCTTATTTCTACCTTTTGTGAAAGTGTTTCTTTGATATATGGACTTCAGGCTTCATACGTTTTATAGTTTATGCCTACATTTTGTCATTTACTATTAGAATATGAAAAAACGTTTCTGTTTAAAAATGTGTTTGCACAGACTACTATAGAAATGGAACACACATGAAATGCGTGTATTCCAAATAACGCTATATTATTTCCACTCTAAAACTCCACTTCAATCCCAGATAATCAAATCAAGGCAAGGCATGAGCTAGGAGAAGTTCGTTCTAAGTCGGTGGGGGGATGGAATAGCTGGCTGCTAGTAGCTTGTGTTTATCAGCACATTTAGATGACAAAAGACTGGCGGAGAGGTGCAAACAGATTTAAGACGCGATTTAAGGTGGACGGATCTACGAGTTTTTTCGTAGACTCTGGTAATTCTAGTGTTAAAAGATATATGTGTTACATAGTCAAATTACATTTTAACGAAACAAGTAACTTAATTTAACACCTTTTTAATTGCAGGAAAAATACTAGTAGTACTTGAAGAAGAAAAAAAAAAAAAATCAGTCATCGTCCAACCCGCTATTATCCTAACACAGGGTCACAGGGTGTCTGCTGGAGCCAATCCAGCCAGCACAGGGCACAAGGCAGGAACAAATCCCGGACAGGGCGCCAGCCCACCACAGGGCATGCGCGTGCACACACACACCAAGCGCACACTAGGGACAATTTTGGATCGCCAATCCACCTAACTTGCATGTCTTTGGACTGTTGGAGGAAACCGGAGCACCCGAATGAAACCAGGGAAACCCACGCAGACACGGGGAGAAACATGCAAACTCCATGCAGGGAGGACACCGGGAAGCGAACCCAGGTCTCCGTACTGCGAGGCAGCAGCACTACCCACTGCGCCACCGTGCCGCCCTAAAACAAAACAGGTATGCATTAATATGGAAGCTTAAAAAAAACAAAAACAAAAAAAAAAAATGATGATGATAATAATAATAATTATCATTCCACCTTTGTTTCGCAGAAGCACTGCCTTTTTCTCCAAAGATGTTTTCTGGGGGTGTAATATCCTGTGTGTGGTGTGAGGTAAATTTAATCCACCTAGTTTAGGGTGACAGGGAGGCAGTGATCATCGCAGCAGGTGTAAAGATAGAAGAAAACATGCTGGATGTTGCATCATTCCTTTATAGAGCTCAATCTCACGATCAATCAGAAAAGAGTGTGCTGCATGCAATCCAGTAACAAGACACCTATTAATAAATTGTCAATGTATTTTTAATGCAGCTGTTTCCTATAGATATGTTGAAACAGTGTGATTGAGTGGTCACAGTTGCTATTGTCCATCCATCCATCCATTGTCCAACCCGCTGAATCTGAACACAGGGTCACGGGGGTCTGCTGGAGCCAATCCCAGCCAACACAGGGCAGTGGCTATTGTTTATATCATAAATCTTTGGAGGACAGGTCAGGCATGTAAAAAAGTAATGGATGGATGTTATTTACTTACTAGCCTATGAACGACTAAACATATTTTCTTAATTGAGAAATACAGGAAAACTACTTTTAAAATTAAAAATAAGCTTTATTAGTGTTTATGTTCTACCATACTCAATACTAGAACTGACATACTAAGTGAATGACACTAAGAAACAACAAAGGCTTGAAATAAACAGCACTAAATGCTGCATAATAAAATGAAAAGGACTAAATCCTGTTTATGTTATCATCTTGATCTGGAATATACTGTAGTAGTAATGAATGTTGCAATATTTGTTTTTCTCTTTGTCCAAGAAAACAGATTAATTTTGATTACATACATGGGTTTCATATCTCTACTAGAAAAGAGAATGAAGCAAAGTAAAAGCACAGTTGGTAACACATTATAGTTTATAATAAGTAACTATGTAACATATTTACTTTTTTGTATGCAATGAGTAATGTAACTAAGTTAATTTTAAAAGTAAAGCTTCCTAACACTGATCCCTTGTGAACAATTGTTTTCTGTATCTACATAAACTGGCATGCTTAAGCAACGGGCTGAATATATTGCCAGAAAAATCAATACCACCTTATTTTTCACCTTCATATAATTTTAAAGATAGGATTATTTACAGAAGTGCCAGACTAGATGTGGCTCAAAAAAAAAAAAATCTTACTTTGTGAAATTGACTGATTAGTGTTTCACTCTTTATTCAGTTGTTTCTGTTACAAAAAACTGTTCAATAAAATAAATGGAATAATTTAATATTAACACTAGAATTACCAGAGTCTACTAAAAAACTCGTAGATCCGTTTGCACCTCTCCCTCAGCGTCTTTTGTCCTGTAAATGTGCCGACTAAGACAAGCAGCCTGCTTTTCCATCCCCCACCGCCGCAGACCGTGCACAAACTTCTCCCAGCTCATGCCTTGATTGGTTATCTGGGAGTCAAGTGCTGGAATTTTAGAGTAGAAACAATAGATCGTTATTTGGAACACGTGCATTTCATGTGTGTTCCGTTTCTATGATAATCTGTGTAAACACATTGTTAAAACAGAAACGTTTGTCATATTTTAGTAGTAAATGTTGGCATAAACTATATAATGTGTGAAGCCTGAAGTCCAAAGATCAAATAAACACTTTCACAAAAGGTTCAATGACGATACAACAGCTTCCATGGCATAGCAGTAAGATTTGCTGACTTGTAATCAAGAGTCCCCGGTTCAATCCCGTCTGCCTCCTATATTTGCCATTTTCAGTAGAGAGCTGCTCTTATTGTTAATATTATACAGTACATACAAACATTTGGGTTGCGTCTGTAACAGACGGTGTACATTTATAGGACTTATGAAAGTTACCGTTTTTTTTTTTCACTTTTATTCTCTCATTCACAATTGCAATACATACTACCGCCCTAGGGATCTGACACTGTTAGTTATTATTTGAAACTGGGAGTAACTGTAGATGTGAGTGGTGTTATGAGGCAATGGAACTGGAAATTCTCTGATCTGGAGGGATAAAAGCCGACACACAAATGCTGGTGAATCTGCCTTCTTTGTATCTCACCGTCACTTGAATTTTTTTTATTCAGTTTTATTGAGTGTTCCAGCTCATGCTGAATTAGTATGCACCTTATGGTCTACGATATCAAAAAAAAAATAAAATAAAATAAACAGAGACATAGGTATATATGATATTTGGAATTATTCATTTTATGACATGTATAGTACATTTCGGAAAACATGTGGCACGGATGCAACATTATTCATATTCATTCGCATAACACCGCGTGTTTTATTTCCCCGATCTTGCCAGTCCCCCACATGTTGCTGTTTCTTTTGTACTCCAGGACATGCAGAGGCAACAATAGTTCAGAGAGGTCAGTTCAGCGCTTTATGCAATCATCACATTCAAATGTTAACAGTTCAAACACATGCAAGGACCCGTCCTTCCTACATTTACCATGTGTGTACCTGTTGCAAATGCACACACTTCTCTCTACACTGTGGTTTCTATTACACACCTGAAAGAGAGACAAAATATGTGACATTTTGAAGAAATCATTTTATAACCTGATTTGTACCAACCAGAAAACATCATTGCACTAATGCAATATTATTTGAAAACTAACAGCGTCAGATCGGGTGTGAATTTATGCTGGCGCTGTTACTTAGAGTCAGATCAGGAGGGGCGGGGTTGGGGGGGTACAGCGTGATTGTGATTCAGAGAATAAAACTGAAAAAAAAATCTAACTTTTACAAGTACAATAAATTTATACCCAATGTCCCATATACAGTATTTGCTTCTTTCTTTTTTTTCTTCGTGCTGCGTTGACATCATGTACCAGAAGGCATGAGCTTATTCTGTGCGTGAAGGAACACGCAGGTGGCCAGTTGCTTGTGCTATAACAAGCTTGACCTGGCAGCGATCAACGCACATGTACTGTGCAAGGCATGCACGGAGGCCACTGAGAAAAGAAGAGTGTTCATGGCTCACTTTGCAGAGAAACTTCGTCGTTGCATCTTACTAGAAAAGGCGATGGAAAAAGAAAAGGAGGATGCAACATCGACAAGCTTCTGTTTCAAGACAGCCGCTTTCCCCAGGAAAGTAAACTGAGTCAGTGTCGGGTGCCCTTTCAATATAATAGGAACCAAAGCACAGAGAGAAGTGTGCACATTGCAACAGGTACACACGTCGTAAATTTAGGGAGGACTGTCTTTGCCTGTGTGTGTGAACTGTGAACTGAATGTGATGATTGCATATAGCGCTGAACTGACCTCTCTGTACTAGTGTTGCCTCTGCATGTCCTGGAGTACAAAAGAAAGCAAGATCGGGGGGAAAAAAAACACGTGGTGTTATGCGAATGAATATGAATAATATGAATAATGTTGCATCCGTGCCACAACGTTTTCCTAAATGTACTATACAGATCATAAAATGAATAATTGCAAATATCATATATACCTATGTCTGTTTTTTTTTTGGAGGTGCATACTAATTCAGCGTGAGCAGGAACACTCAATAAAATTGAATAAACAAAAATCAAGTGACGGTGAGATACAAAGAAGGCAGATTCACTAGCATTTGTGTGTCAGCTTTTATCCCTCCAGATCAGAGAATGTCCAGTTTCATTGCCTCAAAACACCACTCACATCTACAGTTACTCCCACTTTCAAATAATAACTAACAGCGTCAGATCCCTAGGGCAGTAGTATGTATCGCGATGGTGAGTGAGAGAATAAAAGTGAAAAAAAAAAAAAAAACGGTAACTTTCACAAGTTCTATAAATGTACACCGTCTGTTACAGATGCAAACCAAATGTATGTGTGTACTGTATAATATTAACAATAAGAGCAGCTCTCTACTGAAAACGGCAAATATAGGAGGCAGACGGGATCGAACCGGGGACTCTTGATTACAAGTCAGCAAATCTTACTACTACGCCATGGAAGCTGTTGTATCGTCCTTGAACCTTTTGTGAAAGTGTTTATTTGATCTTTGGACTTCAGGCTTCACACATTATATAGTTTATGCCAACATTTTGTCATTTACTACTAAAATATGACAAAAGTTTCTGTTTTAACAATGTGTTTACACAGATTATTATAGAAACGGAACACACATGAAATGCATGTGTTCCAAATAACGATCTATTGTTTCCACTCTAAAACTCCAGCACTTGACTCCCAGATAATCAATCAAGGCATGAGCTGGGAGAAGTTTGTGCACAGTATGCGGCGGTGGGGGATGGAATAGCAGGCTGCTTGTCTTAATCGGCACATTTACAGGACAAAAGATGCTGAGGGAGAAGTGCAAACGGATTTAAGGTGGGCCGGATCTACGAGTTTTTTAGTAGGCTCTGGTAATTCTAGTGTTAAGCAAGTGACTATTAAAACTGTTTTGCTTTAGATATTAAACACTAAGATATTTCTGCTTTATAGAAAAATACTAATATGCTTGATGAAAATACGATAAATTGCGATTAATGCACATTTAATTTTGATTCAAAATTTTATTCATGTGATTAAATAAAATTAAAACGTTTAATTGTATGGCAGCACTAGTGAAATGCAAAGTTTATAGAAAGACGATTGAAGTTAAAATTGGCAGCACATCCAGTTTATTTCAGCACTTAAAACAGAAACAGTAGAATGTAACCAGTGCGAAAAAGCATGGGGCCACACAATGTGTACTCCTGATAAGCAGTATGATTATGCTAGGTGCAAGGGGTGCCTTGTCTGGAGCTGGGGGGAGGAAAAGGTCGGAGTTGTCCATCATGCCTTCTGAGCCTGCAGCTATGACTAGGCTACAGTGGGGAGAAGAGTGAGCAGGCCGTCAATAACAAGAGCGGTTTGAGGCCTATACAGGCAGCTCACTCCGGACACCCGTAGTTATAGCAGAGGGAAGAAGATGGCTGGTATGTGCTACCAGCTAAACTTTGTTTGACGAAAAAGAAAAGAAAAAGTCACCTGTGGGATAGTAGGAGGCATGTCTTATGTATAGGGAAGAGCAGTGTGGGCTGCAGAAAAAGAAAAGGTTGTAAAGAAAGCTGCAGAGTTTAAGGAAAGGACTTTGCAAGTGACGTGAATGGAACGTGGAGGCCACAGGGAAGAAGAATGATAGCAGCAAATGTAAAAATAAAGTACAAAAGAAAAAAAAAAAAAAGAGTACAGAAAAGTCTGCAGCGAAATAAGTTTTCTAATTTTGTAAAATAACAATAGGTAAGTTTTTTGTACTTCTATGAAGGAATGCAGTACAGTTGTATTTTTAGGTTGCAAAATAAGGACAACCTGCTCTTTTAATCAAGAATAGTTCAAAGTGGTTTCTGTATTAAAATAATTAAATAAATCACTTATAAATTTTAAAAAGAGGTTTTTATTTTTTTGCGATACTGAGCAGCCCTAACTTTAATCACCATTCCCAAAAAAAAAGAAAATCCATTGTGATAGACGGCTGGGGCATCTGTGCAGCCGGGATGCCTGGAAGCCGGAAGATGACCAATACCTCCCCCGGGACACGAGATGGCAACCGCCCTGGTTTACAGGTGGGCCACACGTTTGGAGCTGGGAAGCTCCACTCGGTTGGGGCACGTGGCCACCACCACGGTCCTCCCAGAAGTTCCCAGAGTCATGGACGGCAGCACTTCTGCCACAACAGGGGTTGCTGCTATGCCAGAAGACAAATACACCCAGTGTGCTTCCGGGTGCTCAGGCAGCACTTCTGCCACACCTGGAGGTGCTGCAGGAAGATCATCAAGGAGCACCTGGAGCACATCCGGGTACTGCATAAAAGGGGCCGCCTCACTCCAGTCGAGGAGCCAGAGTTGGGAGGGAGAGAGACGGCACTTACAAGAGAGGAGTGGATGCGGCAAGAAGAGAATAAAAGAAAAAGACTAAGTGATTGGTGCACTGTAAATTGTCAAGGAGAAAATAAATGTGTGTATTTTGGACATAAGCTGTTTTGGTGTCTGTCCCCGTCGAGGCTGGTTCTTACACCATCATATCTTAAATCAAAGCCTTTAATGACTTTCAGCAGCTGGCACACCTCTCTGGAAGAACTATGGGTGATACAAAAATGTCCCTACATGAGAACATGCACAGAACCCTAGAAAGTAATTGGGTACCCAAATCTGTGAATGCTTTATTGCCATTAAACTGCACTGAGTATGCATGTATGCCTCATTAAGTTAATTGGATTCCAGGGCCATTTTACTACTAAGTTTTCTTTCTTTCTTTTCTTTTTTAATAAACTTAGAATCTCCATTCTGATGATATTGTTTGAAAGTATTACAAGTAAATAAACTGATAAGTTGTTTAGTTTCCTTATTTTCTTCCCACTTCTCCTCATGATAATAGCCTAACTCTTTGTGATTATATATGGCAGTGTGACACTGTGTTGCTCGACTTAAACTTTTCCAGGACAATGGAAATGTCAATTTACTTTAGAAGAAGTCCACTATTGATGAAGCCATTGTTGTTTCATGATAAAGTGGTCTTTGTAGATTACAACAAATAACATGGAGCCCTTGATGACATACTTCACTGTTTGTGCAAAAAAAGAGCCTAAATTAAAACAAAACAAAAATCAGTTATACCACTCTCTTTAGAAACTCGACTTGTTCAATCTCTGTAAATATTGTTCAGTTTTTGAAATCAGTGTTCTCCATCAACTACCAGTTATTATTTCTGACTATTAAGAATAAAAGCACCAAGCCATAGTAATAGTAAAAGTTCAGCATCTGTGAAGTACTTGCACACGGAACTATTTTTATTATATGGAAAACAAGATACTAGAAAGGCTCTTGATATATTCTGCATTCACTGATATCTATTATCAGTCTAAGCCACTCCTCTTTTGGCATCACACATTCAAAATTTACAAAACTACAGTATATATCAAATAGATGCAGGTCCTCAGTACCGCCAGAAGCCATGCAGTAGATAAAGTAACAAAAAAAAGAAGTACGAACTCTCCTATTTACTGTAAATTGAAAAAGAAAAAAAAAACCTTTTTAAATTAAGTATCCAGTAAACTACTTCCATAATCCTAATGATTCTTTGAGAGAGAAGAATCACATAATTAACTTATAACTGACATAAAAAAAGTAAATACACCATAGAAGCCAAAATAACAATCTGTAGCAATGTAAACTGCAATTATGGTATTTCCAAAAAAAAAACATGGTGGCAAGGAAAATATCAACATCATCAAAACAGACTTTGTTAATCAACATTTGGATATGTTTTAAATGGATTTTTACCAATGTAGAGTGAACTCCCAGCTCTTTACAAATTTTATATATAGTAAATACCCAATCTGTTCTGGTATAGAATACTGACAAATTTTATACATATTTTGACACATTTTAATTAATAGTAAGTTTGAAACAGAAAATGACTATTATATAAAACTTGACATATATAACATTGATTGGAAATACATTTGGAATTCTCATTACAATTCTTAACTAAAAATTTAAATGAAATGTATGACAAAATTACCTGCATAAACTGGAAAGAAGCTTCAAAATCTTCAACAGGATACATCTTCACACGGAAGAATTTCATTCCCATTATTAGGCTGATGATACTTTGCACAACATGCGGGCTTTGTTCTTTCTGACGAAGTTCTTTTAACTCAGTCATAAACTTCTTTCGGACAGCTTGAAACCTAGAGAGGCAACATTTTTGAAAAGAGTAACAATTTGTGTATATGTGTTAAGAAAAGACAAATCACAAGATGTGTTGATTCTTTAGTCAGCATTTACCATTGGCAGACTGCACAAGTTACACAAAGCATCAATATTTTTGCCTGTTTCAACAAGGTTCTGTTTTGTTATGTGCTCTTAAACACTGACTAGTTGCTATTAATAGTCTATATAGCAGTTATTTTTATCAAAATACATATACTGTATACCTGGTATAATTAGGTTATAAAGTGCTTTCTTATATTTAATTCTTCTTTAAGGCTGTTTGCTGCCTTATTCAGAATGAAGGCTGCTGTGCAAAATAAAAAATAATATTCTGATATCCAACCATTTGTAAGGGTATAGATCTTGCCCAAGGGTGGTTTTGTACATAATGATCACTGATCTCAAAGTCCATATGCTAACAGATATACTGCAAATAAATGGTTAGTGGCACAGCTGTCAGCATTCTACGCAGTTTGCTGAACATTAGATTCATTAATCACTACTGATCAATACAGAATAGGAAATGATTTATATACAAAAAACACCAAAAATAAAAGTTATTACAGGGTTCATCAAAATACATTTAGAGTGAAGATAAACAGCCTAAACAAATATATTGTCTAAATATTCTAACGATTTCCTGGTTATTTTCATATTATTACTTGGAATGAATAATTTAGCATGCAGCTTACTGCTGATTTATTACCATTGCCTACATTTCACATAAAGTTTTGGTTTTGTAATTCTAAATTATATATTAGTTCAAGTCAAGATTAAATTTTGTTTTCTTTGTGTATTAATGCAAAACAAACTATTTTAAAATGTGTGTGCTACTGTAAACATGTAAAATTGAATAATTTATTAAACATTGCATTAAAAAGAAATGACAATTGTGAAGGACAGCCAGGTCCCATACCCGGCAGGGACACCCCTGCTGCACCTGTTCCGGGGGAGCCACCATGGGCAGCTCAATACCTCCCCCGGGATGCTTGGTGGCAGCCTCCCTGGCGGACGGTGATCCCCCAGCCTAGCGCATGGCTCCGTGGGAGATGGAGTCCTCCACAGCCTGGTTGGGGACTCGGATGGCCGCTAGGGGGAGCTGCATGGAGTCTGCAGCCCGGCTGGTCGAATCTTCAGCCCCACCCAGAAGTGCAATTAGGACCTGGTGGTCAAGCACCTGGAATGCTTCCAGGTGGGTTATAAAAAGGGCCAGCCACCACCACTCAGGGAGCCAGAGTTGGGAGGAAGGAGACAAAGCTTTAGGAGGACTGGTGGGAGAGAAGAGTGTGTTGTTGCTGTGACTGGGATTGCGCTTTTGGGACTGTGTATTGCCTGTGGGTCATGGGGAAGACGTGCGCCCACGGGTGAAGAAAAATAAAAGTCCTTGTATGTTTATACATGCCTCTGTTTCGGGTCAGGCGCCTATATAGCACCTTGTTACACAAGATAAAAATAGTTCTTTTGTTTGCACATACGAATGAATGAGCAACAGGAACAGTAAAAATAACAAAATCTGATGTTAACAGCAAAGTTTCATGCTTAAAATGCATTTAAAACATGACAAAGGACAAAGCAACTCCGTTATTGTGAAGCCAACATTTTTGATCTTGAAAATCTTGAAATTTTCAAATGACAACATTTGAAATAATTAAAAACTAAATTATGGAAAATAAAAGAAAAATAAGAATTACTTTGATTGTGTTAGAACTCCAATCACTTCTGCATACAAATCAGCAATGATGTGGACATTGCCAGTGTTGGGACCTGAATACCTATTAGAGAAAGCATAAAATATTTTTAACAGTAGGATCTAACTCATGTACTCCTAAAAACACACTACATATTATCTTTTCACTCAGTTTTTTTAAATATGAAAATGTCTCACCATATTTACAAAAATATTATGCAGAAGGCATGTGAGGCTAAATATCTATCTATCTATCTATCTACTATGAATGGCTTGATGTCATGTTTCAGATAAGTTGTTGCCTGGTTGGAAAATGACTGACTGACTGTTGCCTCACATACAGCCTCAGTACAGACATTCTCCAACTCTACCAGCCTCTGTGAGTGAGCTGAGCAAGTTCTAGAATCCCAACTGCCATCTGCACCCTGCATGACCTCTCCTCACAATGACTTAAACCTGTGGTCTCCAGCTCCTCACTGGACTTTGTGTCTCTGCTGATAAAGAGAGGAGAAGGTGCTGGAAAAACAGGGTCAGATGGAATCAGCTCCAGGGTGCTGAAAGCATGCGCTAGTGCCAGCTCTCTGGGGTCCAAAACACCTGTTCTCCCTTTCCCTGAATTTGCAGAAGGTTCCCAAGCTGTGGAAAACATCCTGTGTGGTCCAAGTGCCAAAGAAATGTCATTCCATCGAACCATCCAATGACATCGAACTGCTGGCCGTAAGTCTGCATCCCTATTACTTGCCCAGAGAGTTTGGACACGTCATTGTTGTTATTGTTTACATCCCTCCTCTGGCGGACCTGGAGATAGTGGGTGACATCATCCATTCCACTGTTGCAAAACAGCATACAAAGCATCCCAAGGCGATTGTGCTAATCGGTGGAGACTTTAACCATTTGACGCTGGACAAAACATTACCTGCCTTCTCCCAGTATGTGGATTGTAACACCCGGGGAAATAGGACTACTGACCTACTGTATGCGAACGTTAAAGACGCATACAGCGCCACCCCGCTGCCTGCGCTTGGGAAAGCTGATCATAACCTGGTTCTGCTTCAGCCTCACTACAAACCAAAAGTGAGGGAGCTACTTACAGCCACACGCTCATTCAGGAAGTGGTACCCTGAGGCAGAGCAGGCTCTGAAAGACTACTTTGGAACTACGGACTGGGATATCCTGCAGTGATCATATCGTGAGAACATTGAGGAGGTTGTTGACTGCACTACTGACTACATCAACTTCTGTATGGACATTGTAGTTCCAGTTAGAACAGTACACTGCTATGCTAACAACAAGCCATGGATTACAACTGACATCAAGGGCCTTTTGAACCAGAAGAAAAGGGCTTTTAAAGGCGGTGATCAGCATGAGCTCAAGCGCGTGCAGAAGGAACTCTGAGTCTAGCTCAGGGCAGCGAAGGAGCAGTACAGGAGAAAGCTGGAGCAGAACTTGCAGAATAACAGTTTGAAGGAAGAGACCACCTACAACTGAACACCAGCAAAACCAAAGAGCTGGTGGGGGATTTCAGGAGGACCAGGCCCCTTAAAGACCCCATGATCATCAGAGGTGACTGTGTGCAGACCTATAAATACCTGGGAGTGAAGCTGGATGATAAATTGGACTGGACTGCCAATACTGATGCTCTGTGCAAGAGAGTACAGAGCCGACTATACTTCCTTAGAAGGCTGGCGTCCTTCGACATCTGCAATAAGATGCTGCAGATGTTCTATCAGAAGGTTGTGGCGAGCACCCTCTTCTATGCGGTGGTGTGCTGGGGAGGCAGCATAAAGAAGAGGGACGCCTCACGCCTGGACAAACTGGTGAGGAAGGCAGGCTCTATTGTAGGCACGGAGCTGGACAGTTTGACATTCGTGGCAGAGTGACGGGCGCTGAGCAGGCTGCTGTCAATCATGGAGAATCCACTGCATCCACTGAACAGTATTAAACAGTATCATCTCCAGACAGAGGAGCAGCTTAAGCGACAGACTGCTGTCACTGTCCTGCTCCACTGACAGATTGAGGAGATCGTTCCTCCCCTACACTATGCGACTCTTCAATTCCACTCGGGGGGTTGGGGGTGGGATTGGGGGATAAACGTTAACATTGTACAAAGTTATTGTCTGTTATACCTGCATTTTTATCACTCTTTAATATTGTTTTTTATCAATATGCTGCTGCTGGAGTATGTGAATTTCCCCTTGGGATTAATAAAGTATCTATCTATCTATCTATATAAAAACTAAAGACCTGTGGGTGTGAATGTGTGTGTGTGTGTGTGTGTGTATGTATGGAGCAGTCCGCTCTGCTCAAACTCAACCACAGCCATGGAAGTTGGTGTGAATTCTACAGAAGATGTAGAAGATGTAGAAGATGTGATTTGCACTTGGTGAGATGGCGCATGCATGCACTTTTAAATTTTTTCAGCGCTTGCATGAACCTCACTTCTCATTCAACCCAAGCAGACAACCTCGGCTTTACGGTACATGCACATTGTATGTTCTCACAACAAAATCAAAATAAAAAAAAATCTAAATTAATCATACTTTGCTCAGCAACTTGATATTAAGTATTTCTTTAGAAATATTAAGAAAATTGCATAACTTACCCTTCCTTATGTTTAAAGTGCTTAAAAGCCAAGTTCAGAACTTCATGTACCAAATTATCTGGGACTGGATGAACAGGAATCTGCATAGGGTAGGACAAAAGAAACAACATACAGTTAACAATTAGAAATATAAATTAATGCAATTTCAATCTAACATCCTATTATCAATACAGTCAACTGCTTGGATACATTATTCAGTGCTCAAAGAAAAGATATTCTATAATACAGAAATGAGTTTGTGTTTGATAATCATCTTACTTAACTGTGAAAGCAAAAATCAGAACATTATTAAGAACTTGGTGCGTCTTCTACACTTAAATGGCACATGCAAGGTTAACAATTAGCATCTTTTTCACAATAAACCTTGTCATGTAGCTTTGAGCACCACTTTTTGTAATTTTTCAAGTAAAATGAAAAAAACTATACACTTTGAACTCTTTACTGCAGCTTTGCTATCAGGGTTCTTTGCAGCCATATGTTAGCATATGCCTATGAGGACTAAATTATAACTTTGTGCATGTGACAATAATGACCCTATAAACCGATAGGTAATAAGGTATCTTCTCAGTTGATCGCAGGTCAATTGCCCATTTTATCACTTGGAACAGCTTCATCACTATGAATATCACAAGCAAAATTAAACATATTTAAAAGTTACAAGTCAACCTAAAGAAGCTCTTGATACTGAAAATTAATCAACTTAACCAAATCACACACTTTACTGTCCAACATAGCAAAACTTGGCGAGACTCAAAAGGAAAAATAACTGTAATAACATTAAAAAAAATATAATCTCAATATGAAAATAGGGCGGCACGGTGGCACAGTGGTAACCTGGGTTCGCTTCCCGGGTCCTCCCTGCGTGGAGTTTGCATGTTCTCCCTGTGTTTGCGTGGGTTTCCTCCAGGTGCTCTGGTTTCCTCCCACAGCCCAAACACATGCAGGTTAGGTGGACTGGCAATTCTAAATTGGCCCTAGTGTGTGCTTGGTGTGTGGGTGTGTTTGTGTGTGTCCTGCGGTGGGTTGGCACCCTGCCTGGGATTGGTTCCTGCCTTGTGCCCTGTGTTGGCTGGGATTGGCTCCAGCAGACCCCCGTGACCCTGTGTTCGGATTCAGCGGGTTGGAAAATGGATGGATGGAATATGAAAATATGTCACATTTTACATACATGTAAATTCACAACAAATTGTGTTAATGGGAAATATCTGTTAGAAATGTGTAAGTTTTACTTAAAATACTGAACCATCACAAAAATGACCTGGGAGTTACTGAATATACTTAATGGAAAACTTTAAGTAACTGTTTCTTTACACATTAGTGATTCAAAGTCTGTTTTAGGGGGCACACACATGGGTTGAGGCAGTATTCTCTTACCTGTTTTAAAACTTCAACTAAAACTAAACAAAAAATGAAATCAATGGCTAAATCTCTCCTCTCCAGCAGATAATCTTTGTCTCGATGCTGTTCATCACTGGAACAAAAAGAAAATTAGAGCATAAGGAAAAAACATATATAAATGTCCACTCACAATGGATTAGCAGTGCATTATACTCACCTGTTCATAATTACACTTGTGTAATTGCTTATACAAACTCACACACATTATTATTAAATAATATATAATATATATGGAATCTTATCTCAAAAACAACTCCACGAATTTCATGAAAACAATGATAACTCAGATAAACCCCAAAACAGAATATAGACTATATGGCATCTCAATGTAGTGGCAAGGAGGGCTTAATGGACCTGACATAATAGGAATAAGGAACAGAGCGAGTCACCAAGATCATAATTAGATGAAACAAAGGAGAATCCATATTTATACCACAGATTCCTTTCTTTCTGTCAGACAACCCCCTTCTATTTCAAACTATTGCAGTTCCTTGTTAGTCTAGATTTTGAAGTCAAGCATCTCTAATCAAACTGCTACTCTCATGAGCAAATATATGTCACTTGCTCAGATGAGTGTAGGGTAAAATAACTTTTTAAATAAAAGCAGGGCAATGTTGGGAAACAGCTAGTGCTTTTATAAGATTCAGAACTGTGCTTTAATACTGTCTTCTCTTTGACTTGGCTTATTGTGCTGGTCCTTCATGACTTGGTTATCTCAAGAGGAGCTAAAAGGAGGAGTTCACTGTTTTGAAGTTCAAGTTATTTCTTCATAATTCTGGTAAATATTAGTTTGTCACATTAAACTGTATTCCAAAGTGTAGCATTTTTCATAAATTAAAACAAAACAAGAAGAGGCAAGAATATTTAAGAAATCGTGCAGTGCACATTTCTCAGGAATGACTGTGACAACAAAAGTAAAATGTAAGTAATTAAATTTACCACAGAATCTTGATGCTATTTTTTTGAGGTAAGATTTGGTTTCCTGTTTGCTTGTCTGCTCACAGCAGCTTTAGGGATTTAGTTTTACATTTTTTTTTACAGATGCACTGCCAATAGTCATTAGCTTCACAGTTTCAGGCTGCTGTTATGACTATGGGATTGAAATCATGTGTGTCCCCTCTCAACAGAAATTTACTCAAGCCCATAATATGTAGTGCTAGGTCTGAGCTGTGACTTGTACCAATTTTAACTCAACTTTTAACTATTTTTAATAATCATTACCAAGTTACCAAACAACGATGCTAGTGCTCTCCCATGTTTCATCCTGCAGTATTATCTACATGTCCACAATTGTCCCCGGCTGCAGATGCTTTTCATAGCTCATTACTAAAATAGAAGGAGCACCAATAGTTTTCAGCTTTGTCTTCATCACATGTAGTAAAGGACTTTGAGTGATTGGAAGTGTGACAATTTTTCATGGATTGTCTACAGAATATAGACTGCATTTCACATGTGGCTATAATATTGAAAAGTATCTTTAACAGCGTTTGGGATGACATTTTGAGGTGAAAAATATATGTTTGAGGAAACCATGTCCCTTGTGCTGAAAGGTTGCCATGGAGGAAGACAAGCACTTAGGTGAAGCACACAGCCAGTCTCCCTTTAATAATACTTGTAACTGAATCTTATAAAAATATTTTGCCTTTTTTTCTTTTTCCTAAAATTACAAGTTTTAAAATATGTCTGTAATCCCAAAACATAGATAAATACTTGATTAACTTTTTGGCTTAAAAAATGGGCATAATTGGCATGTTTTAAGGATTTTACTTCCATGTTTGAATTTCTGCACTTTGAAACCCATTTTAAACTGAGAGAATGGATTGATATTTTATTTTAATTTATAAAGAATTCTTCACTTAAAAGCACAATTTCATGTGGCAAATTAATGCATACCATGACTGTGGCCAGACATGTTCGACTTGAAAAATAAAAAAAAACTTTTTCTTTAATGTAAATTGCTTGCAAGCAACCATTACACTACTGGCTTACTGTCCATTACTGGATAAATGACCTTCATCCTAGTATATCTGGAGAACAAGCTTACTGTACAAAATATTTCAAGCCTATGAAAGTTCAGGTCTCTAGTTGCTTTTGTTTCAGTAATAATCAGACATCACTTGCTGGAAGTAAAATGACATTGAACATTAGATGAAAAATACAGAAAACTTTATTTAATACAAAATCCTTCGCTGAAAGCCCAGTCTAAAATTTGTCAAGTTAACTATTTCTGTGAAGACCCCGCTGTCTCCTACCTTGGAGGGTGGGTAAAATGCTGAAGAAGCTAAAATTCCACATTTATATCAATATTAACAAAAAGCTCTTTTGGTTAAATGGGCACAATATTACAATGCTAACATAGGAAGAGTGGAAGTAAAAAAAACAGAAAAAGAGAATTTATACCTCATCCTGATACCAGGTGTCACACACGTGCGAGTAGGAGGCAGCTAAAGGGTCTGAGTAATGGTAATAAAACATCGGACCAGGGGGCGGCAGAGTGCACTGACGGTCTTTCTCAGTTCCCTACAGACATTTTCCGGGAAATCCTGCAAGGTTCTGGCGCCTCAGAAGACATCACTTCTGGAGCCGGCCCCTTTGCTGACATCATTTCCAAAGCCAGCCCCTTTGCTGACATCACTTCTGAAGCCGGCCCTTTTGATGACATCATTTCCTCTACAGGCCTTTAAAGCCTCCATCTTTGTCTATTGTAGTCAGTTCAGTTGTGGACTCTGTTCTATGCACATCGTGCTTAAAAAACTTAAAAAGTTTTGTATCTAGGAAAACAACATACGGGTGGCTGTCCCAAATCTGTATGATGTCTATGTTGTATTATTGTGACAGTGGTGTAGCCGGCAGGATACACTCCCAGAAGAAACTGGGACATGGACAGGAAAGGAAAGGAAAGTACCGGGGCTGAGTTTCGGCGGTTGCTCCAAGATGGGGGGGGGGGGGGGGGGTGGGGGGTGGGTGGGGGGGGTTGAGGGTTGTGGATTGTATGGGATTGTGCATTTGGGGGTCAGGAAGGACTCAGTACAGGCTCCGCTCCCCAAATACAACCTGGGCTTGTAAATTACCAAGTGGAGAGTGTGAAAGGGAAACACAGACGTAGGCTGGTTTCTGGAGATGAAAAAAAAGGGCTTATTATGCTCTCTTGGAGGAGACAGCTGAGCCGCCCATTGGTGCTGCGGTCCCAGTTAAATATGTGCTATCCCCAGTCCAGCAGGCAAGAATAATAAAGAAATGGGAATTTGATCCAGAAAGATCAATCCATCTGAACTGACCACCTGCCAAATAGTGCAGCAGGTCGCCTGCTTTATTTTTCTAAAGAACCTCCCCAAACACTTTGCCCAGCCGGACTAGGGAGATTTCCATTCTATGGAAGAGCTTATAAAGCTCATAAAATCACCCATACCAGTCTTGCAATCTGGGTGAGCAGAACTGTCCTCTAGTGGATTGCCTAGAGATTATGTCCTACAAAATAAGTCTCTTCCACATAAATCGGAGCCTGTTTCCGAGTTCCCGGGCCGCCAGGCGTGCAACCTACCCAGGAACGAGGCAGGATGTAGGTGGATGGGGGGGAGATGGTTTGTGCGCAATTGCCTACCCCCTGACGTTATTAAATATGGGACCAGTAGTCATTAATGGTTATAAACTCAATGCCTTGTTTGATTCCGGCAGCAGCATTTCCATTATTGATTGCCGATATGTCTTACCACGACAAAGAATTAAAGAAAAGACCAGTATTAAATGTATTCACGGAGACCTCCGGATGTACAATACCGCCCTATGTTTCGTGAGTCATGGAGGATCGGTAAAAAAATTCCCCATGGCAGTCCACCCTAATCCACCTTTTCCAGCGATTCTGGGGTGGGACTGGTCTGAAAATAAATGCGGTAAACTATTGACTACTCCCGATAAAAACTTAGGCCCTGTTATAGATGGGGATAACTCGTCTCAAGCTGTCTCCGCGCCATGTACACAACCAGTGGAGAGAGATACGGAAACCCACGAGGAGGACTGGGAGATTTCTGGACCATCGCAGGTGAATACGTCATCTGTCTGCACCGCAACAAGTTGGGAGGAATCCCAGCCCCTTTAGGTCAGACTGGATCTTCTCTCCAATATACACTTTCAATTTAGACTAACACCAGCTTCTTTTAAAAGGGAGAAGTGGAATGACGACTCCCTAAAATTTTCAAAAAATGAAGTAGTCTTTGTCAACGGCCAATGCACACACCAGCCCATGCCACAAGGACCTCACTTTGTACTAGAAAATGATCTATTATATCGGGTCTCAGAACATGGGGCGGAGGTCCGGTAACTGTTGTTAATCCAACGAACCATCCGGCAGCAGGTTTGCAAATTAGCACACGCCCACTTCCCTGGAGGCCATTTAGGCTCCGAAAAAACTTTACAGCGGATTAAGCTCAGATTTTATTGGCCAGGAATTAACGAGGAGGTTCGCCGTTTTTGTATTTCTTGTCCGGAATGTCAGTTACGGCAAATTCCTAGGAGGGACTGTGCTCCTCTTGTTCCCCTTCCCTTAGTTCATGTCCCCTTTGAAAGAATCGGGGTCAATATTGTAGGCCCCTTAGCAGTAGCGTAGCGTGGGTGTCAGCCGCCCGGGGCGGAGGAATATTCCTCCGCCCCCTTATTTAGGTATGGTTCAGATTTTTACAAGATATTATTATTTATTGTGAAATTTTGCCGCCCCCTAAAAGTGCCGCCCGGGGCGAGCCGCCCCTGCCGCCCCCACTACGCTACACCACTGCCCCTTAGAACCCTGAGCCCGAGGACATAAATATATATTAGTCCTCATGGATTATGCGACCCGATAACCGGAACCTGTTCCCTTGCACTCAGCTACATCTAAAGCAATCGCACGGGAACTTGTAGGGGTATTTGCGCGTGTTGGCATTCCTAAAGAAGTTCTAACAGACCAAGGGATGCCTTTTACCTCGGAGACGTTCAGGTAAACGGCCAAGTTACTGAAAATAAAGCATTTAAAGACCACGGTGTATCATCCTCAAACCGACAGTCTAGTGGAGAGGTTTAATCAGACTCTCAAGCAGATGCTCCGCAAGGTGGTCAGCGGGGACGGGAGGAATTGGGATCAGCTCCTCCCCCTCGATCTCTTCGCTTTTCGGGAAGTCCCACAAGCCTCTACGGGGTTCTCACCTTTTGAATTATTATACGGACGACAACCCCGAGGTATATTGGATATTTTGAAAGAAGGCTGGGAAGGAGAGGCTCTTCCCTCTACTAATATTTTGGAATATATCGCGTAATTAACATGATAGATTTGGGAAAATTCGACCTATTCTAAAAAGTCATATGAAGAGGCACAAGCAGCACAGGCCCGTTATTACGACCGTGGCACGACGCTCCAAGAATTCCGTCCGGGGGATCGTGTCATGGTATTAATTCCCACCTCCCATTCTAAATTACTCGCCCATTGGCAAGGCCCTTATGAAATTAAGGAGAGAAAAGGATTGGTCGACTATTTGGTGAAACAACCCAATCGTATACCAAGCTAGGGGTTTATCATGTGAACTTGCTGAAGCCATGGAAGGAGAGGGAGTCAGATCCCTCCTCTGCTCAGCCCTGCTCATTCTTTGCTGACAGAGACACCCTTAATTTTGGTGAGAAATTAACTTATAGACAAAGATGGGAGCTGGAATCAGCTATCTTGTCTGCCTCCGAGGTGGTGAGTGAAAAACCCGGGAGGACCTCTCCGATTGTGCACGACATTGTGACTGAACCGGGGGTTATAGTCCAAGAGCGCTCCTATAGACTTCCTGAGACAAAGAAAACAGAAGTAAAGCTGGAAATCAAGCGGATGCTGGAACTAGGAGTGATAGAGGAAAGTTATAGTCCCAGGTCCAGTCCAATCGTCTTGGTTAGTAAGCCTGACGGCAGTTGGAGGTTTCGCAATGACTTCCATCAGCTTAACCAGGTCTCCTTATTTGATGCTTATCCCATGCCTCGCGTGGATGACCTCCTCGAGAGGCTTGAACAAGCAGAATTTTTGACCACATTCGACATGACAAAGGGGCACTGGCAGATTCCTTTAACGGACTCCGCGAAGGTCAAGACAGCGTTTAGCACCCCTGCGTACACTGGCACTATCGTGTCCTTCCATTCAGATTACATGGGGCTCCTGCGACTTTCCAGCGTCTGGTGGACAAAGTGCTCCGACCCCATAATGCGTATAGTGCTGCCTATCTGGATGATGTCGTCATCTATTTCAGCACATGGAAGGAACACATACAACAGGTCACTGCAGTATTACGGACACTAGGAGAAGCCGTTTCTTTGGACTGAAAGAGGCTAAATATTTGGGCTACATGATGGGTCGGGGTGTACACAGTGATCAAAGATAGATGCCATTTTAAAATGGTCCCGTCCGCGAACCAAGTGGCAACTACAAGAATTTCTCGGATTTGCCGGGTACTACCGCCAGTTTGTACCTAGGTTTTCAGAAAGAGCGGTGCCCTTGACTGATCTAACAAAGATGAGGGCTCCTAATCATGTGGCATGGACTGACAAAGCGGACACTGCATTCTGTGACTTAAAACAGGCTCTTACTTCAACACTAATATTAAAAGCTCCTAATTTTTCTCTCCCTTTTATTCTCCAGACGGACGCTTCGGACACAGGCCTGGGGGCTGTGGTGAGCCAAAGTGTCG
This sequence comes from Erpetoichthys calabaricus, assembly GCF_900747795.2. Classification (NCBI taxonomy): domain Eukaryota; kingdom Metazoa; phylum Chordata; class Cladistia; order Polypteriformes; family Polypteridae; genus Erpetoichthys; species Erpetoichthys calabaricus. The sequence goes on from NC_041398.2 coordinate 168,438,784, forward strand.
ATGGTGTTGAACACTCCGTCATGTACCTGAGCCAGAAACTGTTGGATCGGGAGACCATGGGCCTCATGTATAAACGGTGCGTACGCACAGAAATGTTGCGTACGAATGTTTCCACGCTCAAATCGCGATGTATAAAACCTAAACTTGGCGTAAAGCCACGCACATTTCCACAGTAACTCATACCTTGGCGTACGCAATTTCTCCGCTCGGTTTTGCAGACTGGCGGCACCCAGCGTCAAAGCAGTGCTACTGTTCCTGTGTGGTCAACCTTTCTTTCTTAGATCCACATTCCTGACGCGGCTTTATAAATACACTGAAACTAACTGCATATTGTTTATTAGTGTAATGCATCTGATTGTAATTAATCTGCAGCAATATAATGGTCCAGGGAATAGCCATAGTATTCCAAATATCATAACTGCTTTAGCGTTGTTACTCTCACTGCACTTCTTCTTCTTCTTTCAGCTGCTCCCGTTAAGGGTTGCCACAGTAGATCATCTTTTTCCATATTACTTTCACTGCACCACTCAGAGTATTTATATCACTGTATCTGAGTGGGGAATCACAGCAGCAACTGATGGGAAAGAGAATTATCGGTACACAGCATGAAGCAGATGCTGCCTTAACCACGGCAAAACGCTTTAGAGACTTCCCAGTACGGACTTCACGGTTTAGAAAAAGTTTCATCCCAAGAACTATAAACGCACTCAATCAGTCCATCAAGTGCTCCTTGTAGAACTGTTTGTACTTATAAATACAATCACCTCACTATAAACTTGCACTACAGTTATAATATTGCACAACCTGCGCCACTTTATAAAGCGCGTATCTACATATGATGACGGTATTCATTTTTAAGATGAAATGCAGCAAAATATGTTGATTATATTATACAGATAAAACTTTAACTTCATTTAAATAATCTGTATTGTTAATAATTAAACATGTGAGGACACAGTGCCGCAGCGCTAGCTAGTTCAGGGATTGTTCCTGCATTGCGTTGTATTCTTGCTCATGCTGACGCAACACTGGAAGGATAGATGGATATAATAATTAAACATGTACTACGAAGATATTTCAATGTTCCTTAAAAGTTTTGAAGAATCGGCGTTCTAAGCTTACAAATGGCTTCACATCTATTACATAGCTGATTGTGTGGCAATTGGGTAGGCTATTTGGAGAAAGAAAAGTAGGGATAGGAATAGTACGTTTGAAAGAGACAGTACTGCTGTGATAAATTATTTCATCAAAGGTCGCACATGGCGCAGCAAGCCTCTTGCGTGAGATATGAACAAGCACTGCGCCACCGTGTTCCCATGTTTAATAAAATGCTTTCATTCCTATCATCATGAAAAAGATATCACGTATACATCTCAGTATTGTAATTATTCAGAGAGCTGTAATATCACGAATTTAATGGATTATGTGTCCTGTCGGAGAAAGAGAAAGCCCGTTTAAGAAGCAGGTAGTGATTCACACACAGAGCACAAAGAAGATCAAATACAGAACAAAACATTTAACGTCCTACTTTAGTTACAATGGGATTTGAGAAACTAGTAAAATAAACGATTTTAAGATGAAGTTATGATGTTCTACTTTAATGGCAAAATAAACTACGTGATTAAAGTGGAAATTTCGAGATTAAAGTTGACATTTCGTGCTTTTTCCCCACTGTGTGCCTATTTTTTTGTCTGTACCCTAATAAGCTTTCATATGACAGTCAGACGGTGGGCTACGACTTGCCTTTTCACGGCAACTTTGATATGTGATTTCTTTTTTATTTCAGGCACTGTGCGACTTTGTGAATTTGAGCTTTCGAGTTTCTCCGACACTCTGTCACTCGATCAACTTCCTTTTGTTGATTACACCACTGTTTAAACCAACAAATAGTACGTTTTTCCTTTGCCTCCACTTGGTATTCGCTGAAATTGTTATATTTTCCCCCGTGCTTTTCCCATTGTCTTTTCACAGAAGGCTATTTATATCGATTAGCATATTCAAAGAGGCGTAATTCTGTGAGGAGTTGGGGTGGGACAGAAGGCGCGTGCACGTGCGTTACTTTTCACGCTGATCAGGATTTATGTAGTGGAAGAACGTGAAAGTTTGCGTGCGCACAGATTCCTGCATTTGGATTTTTCTGTGTGTACGCACATTCCCGCTTTTGTGCTTACGCCATGTTATAGTGTGAGTTCTACGCACGGCGTTATACATGAGGCCCCAGGTATGTAGCGGTGGAACGGGAAGCCCTTGCAATTAAATGGGCGATTACACAGTTGACGTACTACCTCTTGGGCCGGGAGTTCACTCTGGTGACGGATCATGCTCCCTTACAGTGGATGGCCCTTCACAAAGAGTCGAATCCACGGATCACTAGGTGGTTTCTTGACCTCCAACCTTATAAGTTTTCGCTAATTCATCGTAAGGGCTCTCTCCATGCCAACCCTGTTGCTCTCTCTCGTGCCCATTACCTCTCGGTGCAGGATACCCGACCCGATAGGTCTGGGCTGGGGGGGGGGGGGGGCCTTGTCACACACGTGCAAGTAGGAGGCAGCTAAAGGGTCTGAGTAATGGTAATAAAACATCCGACCAGGGGGCAGCGGAGTGTGCCGACTATCTTTCTCAGTTCCCTAAAGTCCTTTTCCGGGAAATCCTGCAAGGTTCTGGTGCCTCAGAAGACATCACTTCCGGAGCCGGCCCCTTTGCTGACGTCACTTCTGAAGCCGGCCCCTTTACTGATGTCATTTCTGGTTCCGGCCCATTTGATGACATTTCCTCTACAGGCCTTTAAATCCTCCATCTTTGTCTATTGTAGTCAGTTCAGTTGTGGACTCTGTTCTATGCACATCGTGCTTAAAAAGCTTAAAGTTTTGTAGCTGGGAAAACAATATACGGTTGGCTGCCCCAAATCTTTATGATGTCTATGTTGTATTATAGTCACATAGGATTGTAGACTATACTGTTTCTATTAAAGGCAGAAACATTCCACACATGATTGTGTCCATGTTATTGAAAGTGTAAATATTTTGTATATACAGAGTCCATTTTTTAACTGCCAGATGAAATTGTTTGTTTGAGTTGTAGAATGACATTTCCCTCTTGACAGCACTGTGTAAATCCCTCACTGTGCGGTCATTCCACAGCAAAATACCTTGAATTGCAAGGTACACAAATGCGATGTAACAATAGCAACAGATTCTTTAACAGATCAACAGATTTAACAATAGTTAATAGCAACAGATTCTTCAGTGGGAACAATGTTGACAAGGTGATAAGTAGTGGCAATGAAAGCAGCAGTCCATCTGCTTTAATCACATCATGCATTTACGAACCTCTGTTCACTGGACATGTCAGTCCGTACACCCCTCTTTTCTTTGTGCTTCTTGTTGCCTTTCACCTGACATTCAAACTCATTTCTTTTTTTCTCATTCTGCCCTTCATTTTTTAACATCTTTCTTATGTTCCGATTGCTCCTTGTACAAAGAATTAATTTTAGGTTTTATTAATTCCCGAGTGGATTCACTCAAAGTATTTACTTACATGAGTGACACTGACACATATAAACACTACTATGTTCAATATGGCCATAGATGGATACCGGACGTTTTGCTATGTTACACCCAGCCATGGATGTTTTGTTGTTTTATATAGGAGATAATCATATTTATTTTTCATAGTGAGTACCATTTCAAGATAAAAAAAGAACATTGCTTGAAGATTATCTATAATAATATTAAGAAGAACAAGAATTAAATTTTCTCCTATCAACATTCAGTATTTTTTTTATTGTATTGAATTTTTTAAAATTAAATAACACTCCATACACATAACTCAAGTTTTACAAAAAGAAGAAAAAAGAAAAAGGAAAAAAAAACCCACCCCTGAGAAAGACAGCTAGGCCAGCAGAGTAAAACGTTATGCTAGTAAGGACAAATGAATAGATAAAATAATAAATGATTAGAGATAAATGGAGTAAAAGAGGGGAAAGAACCTGCTTCCTCAATTTAAATGCTAATTCTAAAATGTTATTGATTAGATCCTGCCAGGTTCTGAAAAAATTTTGTACAGATCCTCTAAATGCGAATTTGAATTTTTTCCAGTTTCAAATAGTATATGACATCAGTTACCCACTGACTTAGAATAGGTAAATTAGGATTCTTCCAATTGAGCAAGTCTACGTGCCAATAGTGTAAGGCTAGAGCTTGACTGAAGCGTTCGCAGGTTGGATCTTGCCCTGGAAACATTTTGGACAATTTTAAAGAAAGATGCACTAGAAATATAATTTTAAGTTGAATAATTCTATGCTTTGTGCATATGGAGCTTGAGTGAATTCTCTGCATTGCTACTTTCCACTCCTTTTCTGAAATATTGAGTATTTCCCACTTTTCTCTTGGATCTTTGAAAGGGAGGGACTGTAAAATAGTTTTACATATTACAGAAATGCTGTCTGAGTCCTCAAGACTGAGCAATATTTTTTCAGGAATAGAGGTAGGTGGAGGTGAGGAAAATTGGACAGGGTTTGTTTAACAAAGTTACGAATTTGAAGGTAGTGAAAGAAATGTGTTGCTGGTAAGTTAACTTTGGAGTGTAATTGCTCGTAGGATGCAAAAACATCATCTATGTACAGATCACTAAGTGATTTAATCCCGGATGTTTTCCAGGTATTAAAAACTGCGTATGTTTGAGAGGGTGGGAAAAAGTGGTTCTCATGCAGAGGTGCCATAGATAAAGGCTTCTTTATCTTAAAATACTTCCTACATTGGTTCCATATTCTGATTGAGTGAAGCACAATTGGGTTGTTAGTATATTGGGGATAACTTGTATTTACTGGGGTACAAAGCAAGAATATAAAGAAGTACTGCAGGATTTTATTTCTATTGCGGACCAAGCCTGTGTATGTTCGTCTATTTCTATCCACGTCCAGGTTTTTATAATTTGTATGTTTGCTGCCCAGTAATAAAACTGAAAGTTAGGTAGAGCCATGCCGCCTTAGGTCTTTGTAGGGTTGTCTTTTGGATACGTGGATGTTTTGAACTCCAAATAAATGAGGTTATGGTTGAGTCTAATTTCTTAAAAAAAATCTATTGATGTGTATTGGAATGTTTTGAAACAAAATGAGAAGCTCAGGAAGGATATTCATCTTAACAATGTTAATTCTTCCAGCTACAGTTAGGTCCATAAATATTTGACAGAGACAACTTTTTTCTAATTTTGGTTCTGTACATTACCACAATGAATTTTAAATGAAACAACTCAGATGCAGTTGAAGTGCAGACTTTCAGCTTTAATTCCTTTAATGAAGGGATTGTGTTAAAAAAATACTTTAGTTGCCTCACATTTTTATGCAATCGTTTTGTTCACCCCACTGAATTAAAGTTGAAAGTCTGCACTTCAACTGCATCTGAGTTGTTTCACTTAAAATTCATTGTGGTAATGTACAGAACCAAAATTAGAAAAAAGTTGTCTCTGTCCAAATATTTATGGACTTAACTGTAAGGTGAGATGAAGGGTTGACCATCTATGCAAGTCTTGCTTAATTTTTTCCATACAGATGGCAAAATTTTGTTGATAAAGAGCTTTATATTTACTTGTGATGTTTACTCTTAGGTATTTAAACTGATCTGCGATGATAAAAGGGAAGGTGTCCAATCTAATATTGTGTGCTTGAGAATTCAATGGGAAGAGTACACTTTTATTCAAATTTATTCTGAGACCAGAAATCTTTAGAAATTCTGTTAGTGCTGTTAGGACTGCAGGCACAGTATTTTGTTGGTCTGATATATACAGTACCATATCATCTGCATATTCAGAAACTTTCTGTTCCAGTCCTTCTCTGATAATCCCCTTTATCTCAATAGCATTACGACAGTGAATTGTGAGTGGCTCAATAGCGACTGCAAAAAGCAGTGGTGACAAGGGGCATCCTTGTCTGGTACAACGCTGTAGTTTAAAGTAATCTGAATTGATGTTGTTAATACAAACTGAAGCTTCTGGATTTGTATACAGTAATTTTTTTCAATGCACAAATGTTCCAAAGGTAGTTCCATTCAACCATGTCAAATGCTTTTTCTGCATCCAGTGATAATATCATCTCTGGGGTGTTTGACTTTGTTGGTGAATATATTACATTAAACAGGCAATGAAGATTGTAAGCTAAGTTTTTGCCTTTAATAAACCCAGTTTGGTCTTGTGATATTACCGAAGGCAGCACGTTCTCCATCCGTCTAGCTAGGACTTGAGAGTATCTTAACATCATTATTCAGAAGTGAGATTGGTCTGTACGATGCACATTTTAATAAGTCCTTATTTTGTTTAGGAAAGACAGTAATTAATGCTTAGCGAAAATTCTGAGGTAGAATTTTATTTTCTCTAGCTTCTCTAAATGTTGCTAATAGAAGGAAAGCAGGCTGAGTTGACAATTACTTTCAAAATTCAGCAGGGTAGCCATCAGGGCCTGCTGCTTTCTCACTCTGCAGTGTGTTTATAGCATCTAGTAATTCTGATAGTGCCAGAGGTTTATCCATTTCCTCTGCCCTAAGAGTATATTTGTGGTATCTGTAATGCATCCAGAAATGCCTTAGATTGTGTCTTGTCTTCTTTAATCTCAGTAGAATATAAGAATTTATAGTAGTCTCTAAATGTGTGCATTACATTTTTATTAGGGATGCACGATAATATCGGATTTATATCTGTATCAGCAGATAATGAGTTAAAATAATTTTATTGGCATCGGACCGATGACTAAATTGGACCGATAATTCGAACTGATATTGATGACGCATTCACTGTGTTCCAGATGTGCCAGACGTTTAGGCGATGCTGGGCTACTGTGCAAAAATGTCTGCGGTGTGAAAGTTTTTCAAAGTGAGTGAGAGTGACATAAAATATGCCTTTTGCAACACTTGTTCGACTAATGTTTTGCGCGGAGGGACCAAAGTGCGAAATTTCAATACCACCAACTTAATTACACACTTGAAAACACGCCATCCTGACAAATATAAAGAATTCCTCCAAGCAAAAGAGGAGAATTCTGCGCCACCGCGCACAAAATCAAAAACTGCAATTGCTCAACGTGTTGATCAGTTACTTGAAAAATCAAAGAAATTTGATAAAGATAACCCTAAAGCTCAAACAATTACTGCAAAGGTGATGGAATTTATTGCTCTGGATGATCAGCCATTTTCTGTTGTAGAAGATATGGGATTTCGAAGGCTGCTTGAGCATCGTTACCGGATACCCAGTCGCTGTTATTTTTCTGACATAGCGCTTTCAGAGTTACATAAGATTGTGGAAAGTCATGTGCACAAACTCCTTGCTGAAGATGTCACAGCCATAAGCTTTACCACTGATATATGGACATCTGATATGAGTGCTATTAGTATGCTTAGTTTAACTGCTCAGTGGATCGACCGCAAGTTTGAATTGCAGAAAGCAATCTTGCACGCCCAAGAATGCTCTGGATCACACACGGGTGCTGCACTCTCTGCGGTGTTTAAAAAAATGTTTGAAACATGGAAAATACCCAAAGAGAATGTTCATGTAGTATTACGAGACAATGCACGCAATGTTGCAAAGGCTATGGAGGAATGCAGGATCCCAAGTTTGCCATGTATGGCTCATAATTTACAGCTTGCCGTGAACGATGGCGTACTATCCCAGCGCAGCGTCTCGGATACAATAGTGATCGGCAGAAAAATAGTCGGTCACTTTAAGCATTCACAATTAGCCAACTCGCGTCTCAAAATTATACAAACTGAACTTGGTATGCAGCTGAAAATGCTTCAGCAAGACGTTTTGACTAGATGGAACAGCACATTCTATGTGCTGCAAAGCTTGCTGGAGCAGAAAAGAGCCCTTGGGACTTATGCCTCCGATTTTGAGTTACCTGCAACTCTAACGCCTAATCAGTGGGGTTTGATCGAGAACATAATCACACTCCTTGCTCCATTTGAACAACTGACAAAAGAAATTTGCCAGTCTGAAGCCTTGGCTTCTAACGTTATTCCCTCAGTTAATGCTTTAAAACAACTGTTGACTAAAAGCGCTCATACTGACTTCGGAGTCAAAACCAGTAAAAGCGCTCTCTCGGAGGCTGTAAACAATCGTTTAATTGAGATTTACACAGAATCCATGTACTGTGTTGCCACTATTGTAGACCCGAGATACAAAGACCGCTATTTCGATGCAGATATAAAATCACTGACACTCAAAATGTTGCAAGCTCAGATGGAACTTGCATCGAACGAAATGCAAACGACAGAATCACAGATAGATGGTCCACAACAGAAAAGGGCCAAGATAAATGACGAGGTGGCATGCACGCTCTTCGAAATGTACAAGGAAATTCTTGAAGAGAACACATTGATGCCTCAGGAAAACAGCCAGATGACAACAGAGGCGAGTTAAAAAAAAAAAAAAAGCTCTGTGGAGATCTTTACAAAATTATTTTAAGTAAATAACTAGGGCTGTTGGATCGAATATCACTATTCTAACATAATTCGAATGTATAAAAAATCTTGGAAGGCAAGAAAGAAAAATGGCAATCGAATGTAAAAGAGCGGTTGTTGGTTTTACCTCGCACTAACTTTGGCTTCATGTTACTTAAGGCGTGCTGGACACTATTGTGGGATTTTACAGATCTGTTTTTGCATGTAACTTTTTAGGAGCAGTCTATACGTGTTTCTAAATTGTTAACCCATATTGTTATTAGTCATTAGTTAAATGGTCGGCATCTTTTGTGTTAAACACAGCCATTTTAAAGATCGCTAGTTTTCATCAAGCGACTGAGCCAACTATAGCCTATGCTTCTTTGCTTCATATTTTTGTTCAGTGCGTGTTAACTAAATAATTTCATTAATAAACACAAACTCGTTTTACATTTTTTTGTTACTTTGAAAAATGCTGTCTGCTAATAATTGATTATAATACACAAAATACTTAAAATACCACAACAAAGTAACATTTAATACACTTGTTTCATTTGTAAAACACTTAAAGGGTCACAATGCTTCAGTTTATTTACTGTAAAAAATAGACACAGGGATATAAGGTCCTCTGGCCTCTAGGAAAAAAAGAAAAAAATGACTGCATTTACTTTGTTTGAACAATCACTGACAATTTTGTTTATTTTTCTTTTGAACATTGCCTTTAGAAAGTGCCAGTGCGGTTTGTGTCTTATTACTCTTTGCGTTGCTTTTTGTGGGAGAGCCAATCACATTCATGGAAGCCACTGTTTTCACCTGAGTCTCTTAAGCAATAATGAGCAACTTGTAAGCAGATCATGATCTACAGCAGGCGTGCCCAATGCGTCGATCGCAAAGGTAGTGCAGGTAGATCGCGCTGCATTCAAAAAAAATTTTTTTTAAACGTTAGTCTATCACAGCATTTCTCAACCTTTAAGTATTTGCGACCCGAGTTTTCATAACAGTTTTAATCGCGCCCCCCTAACGTTTTTTTGAAAGGAGCCCACTAATACCAATTTGTTCTTTTTTAATTAATGATATATCATCAATGCATATTTTATTATACCTACTTAACTTTTATCGACATTTATCTAACTATATTTATTTTTCTAGTATCAGAATGTAGTTTAAGTTAATTTGCTTTGGTTTCAATAGATGTATTTTTCATATTTTCGATTCTTGTTTTCTTTTTTTCACATCTTCGCGCCCCCATAGGGGGGCCCACCCCACAGTTTGAGAACCACTGGTCTATCATATATCCTCCCTATGGCATTTGCCACTTGATTGACATACAGGGCAGCCAGTCTGAGATCTCTTTTTTCCTAACACACTGGTCATCCCACACGCACGATCAAACGCGTGAGCTACTGCAAAACTCCGGCTGTGGTCTAGTTAGCCTAGGTCTAGTGGTCTAGGTGTAGTTAGTTAGTCAATTTATATCGACTAAAGAAGGGATTTTAAAAAAAAATTGTTTGGGGAGGGTATGGGCTGGATATGGAATTGGAAGAGGATTTTTTTTTTCTCACAATGTCACAATTGAAGTGCATTTGTCTGATCTGTCAATCTATCATTGCTATTCCAAAGAAGGAAAATGTGGAAAGGCACTTTCGAACTGTTCATAAAAACTACGAAACTTGACTTCCTTCCGAAAAGCGATCCGAGAAAGAGAAAGGAGAGGGAACTAACATCGCAGTTAATCGGACAGCCGTCATTTTTCACATTCAGCTGAAGTCTGGGGCTCATGGACAGTTTTGGAACTTACTCACAGAGGAAAAGTATCCAAACATGAGGAAATGTGCTACCTCCTTGACTGTATTATTCGGCTCTACTTATTTATGTGAGTCAGCCTTTTTCCACATTAAGATTATTAAATCCAAATACTGTAGTCACCATAAATGTATTGAATTGTTATTGTGCCATAAGGGTTATTCAGTTATGCAAGGTACGACAACATATATTTTATATATAAAGTATACTCAGTATATATATGGCATTTTTAATGTAGGTAGATTATTTCAACCTGGTCATTTTAAAAGTAGCTCGCAAGCCGAAAAAGTGTGGGCACCCCTAATCTACAGTGAAAAACAAAAATATTAATAATAAAATGTTTCAAAAAACAGCAAATACAATACAGACATGCATTCAATTCAAATGCCATATATTTATTTTTATTGTAAGGATTCTAATCTTAATCTGACAGCCCTGGTAAAAGCCAAAATGCAGATCTATCTTTTAGATATGAAAGATGACACAGAATATAATACTGTATATGTATGCATGCTACTCTGCAGGTGCAGGGATTTCTTTCTGAAGCACCAATCCCGAGGAATGAAAATCCACTGAAATACTGGAACAACAAATGGAGTCGGTTTCCTACCATTGCCAAAGTAGCACGCAAGTTCCTGTCAGCCCCATGTACTAGCGTGGACAGCGAGAGATTATTCAGTTTGGCTTCTAATGTGATCAACGAAAAGAGAAACAGAATTTCCTGCGACAAGGCAGAGATGCTCTTATTCGTTAAGAAAAACCTCCCCATCATGCTTAAAAAATAGTAAAGAATGATAAGCCTCCAGAAAAAAAGTTATTTATTTCTTTACTGTTGTACACTTTTCTGTTTTTTAAAATTATAGATTGGTTAGATTTATTCCATCAAAAAGAAAAAAAAAAAGGTTATGTGGTATTTAATACTGCAGACTGTAAAACAAAGGATCAGATAGCCAGCCAAATGTGGTTGAGCAGAAGCCATTTTAATGATTGTAAATAATCTTCAAAAGTTGTTATTCTTAAGTGGTATTGCTTATTTCAATGTCATTGTACATTTTACCATTTTTTTCAGTTTTCATTTTTTCAATTAGTGTTGAATTTGTTGTATTTGTTCCATCAAAAAGAAAGAGAAAAGTGTTATTTAAAGCAACAACCTGCAAAACTGTTTCCCATATAACCAACAGGTAGCCAGCCAAATGTGGCAGATATCATTTGTTTTTAATGATTGAATATAGTGTGCAAAATTGTTATACAAATAAATGCTCACTTTGTCTGTAATTCTTGTCCAGACAGATCAAGTCTTATTTTTCTCTGTATCTTATAAATATGTATATCGGCATCGGTATTGGCAGATAAGTACATAGACATTATCGGATATCGGCATCGGCCCAAAATTCCCATATCGGTGCATCTCTAATTTTTATGGTCAATGATTTTGTCTCCATTTGTGCTGGTGATTGTTGGGATTACATTGCAAATTTCTTGCTTGTGGATTTGTTGAGCTAAGATCTTATTAGCTTTCTCTCCATGTTCATAATAATGATGTCGTAATGATGTCTTGATTTAAGTATGAGTTGTTCAGTTTCTTTAGTTGTTAAGAGGTTGAGCACTGAATGCAGAGCCTGCCTTTTCCTATGAAGTGTCTCACTTGGACACCTGGCATGTTCTTGATCTATTCTAGTAGTTTTGTTGATTAGCTGTGATTCCTTCTTGGTTTCCAATTTATTTTTGTGGGAAAGATATGAGATAATCTGTCCTCTTAAGAAGGCCTTCAGGGTTTCCCAGAGTGTTCTTGCAGAGAACTCTGAGGGTGTAATATGTCTCTAAAAAAACTGATTTGCTTGGATATAAATTGTGTACAGTTCTTGTTTGCTAATAAAAGTGGATTTAGACGCCAGTATGTGGGGCATAGTGATTTTAGCTCCAAAATCAAGAGGGCATGGTCAGAAATAACAATAGCGTTGTACTTACAAGATTTAATCGTAGGCAAGAAGTTGTTATCTACAAAGAAATAATCAATTCTTGATTAGCAATGATGCACTGGTGAGTAGAAGGAATATGCTCTTGAGTTTGGGTTTAGGAATCTCCAGGGGTCTGATAAGTTGTGGTCATTTACAAAGCTGTGTTGGATGTCATTGCCCCTGTGGGAGGAGACCTGTCTAGGTCTGGATTTAAAACACAATTAAAGTCCCCAGCCATTATAATTTTATGAGTGTTCACATTGGGAATGAATGCAAATACATTTTGCATGAATTCCCTGTCATCGACATTGGGTGCATAAATATTTATTAAAATCACTTTACAGTTAAATAAATTACCTATGACAATCACATATCTCCCCTCAGGATCAGATACTACATCTGATACTACAAATGAGACTGTTCTGTGTAAGAATTCCCACACCTCTAGCTTTCTTTGAAAGCTGGAATGGAATATTTGGCCAGTTCAGTCGTTGTGCAGCCGAAACTGATCCTTGCTTAATAAGTGGGTCTCCTGTAAAAATACTATTTTAGCGTTTAGACCTGTTAGGTAAGAGAATACTTTCTCTTTAATTGTGATTCAAGCCTTTAACATTCCAGCTCACAAAGTTAACTGTCCAGTCATTGAGGCATTGCTTCTGAGCTTTTATTGTCATTTTTTAGTCTTAACTGAAAATAAGACAGCTTTGACCTTAATTTCCAATTTTCCCAGGGGTTATTGTCCTAAAGGCTATTGTTACATTGGCATTTATAATTACAAGGATTAAAAAGATAAATTAGAGGTAGCTTGCTCTCTTTCTTTATCCTCCTAGTCCCCCCAACCCCCTGTTTTGTCTCCCTATGTGAGGCTGGACCCCACTTCCCAAAGTCCCAGTCCTCTGACATACCTAGAGACAGAGCACGTCCAAAACAAAACAAGCCCCCCCACCCAGCAGTGGTGTGTGAGGAATAAAATTGAGATATCTATTGCCAATACAGTCCAATTACTATAAACATAAAATCTAATCTTCTGAAATCTTGAGATAGTAAAATAGTAAGTCCAGGGAATGGTGTTAAAAAGTGGCCCTGGATAAGCATAGTAAACCCTAATATCATAATAACAATAAAATAAACCAAGGGTATGATGTTAAACAGTCTCCTTTAGAAGAGTAAAAAAAAAAAAAAAAAAAAAAATTAATTTCTTCGACACATAACATTCATATACGCATATAACAGTAATTAAAGCATAAACAAAAAGTGTCCGAGAAGGGAAAAGGATGTATAATTACAGTACCAGTATCATTGCAAGTGTATCAAGCAACTGGCAAGATCTCCTTTGCCATGCCATGACAGGATGCGACTCACGATCGTATTTCAAAAAAGTGTCGGAATCAGCTTTCTTAACTCTTTTTCTGCTTTCTCCATAGTGGTAAATATGTAACGCTTGTCTTGAATATCCACTTTCAGTTTGGCAGGGTACAAGAGGCTGTATCTGATCTCAGCTTTCCGTAAGCGCTGTTTAATTCTGTAAAAAGCTGCACACTTAGTAGCTGTTGAGGGTGAGAAATCCGGGAAAATGCGAATGTGGTTATTTTCAAATATAACCTCTTGTTTCTGTCTGAGAAGTGACATTACACGTAATTTAAATTGTAATTTCTCGAAGTGCACGATAAGACTCAAGGGTTTAGAGGTTTTTGATCCTCCTTTGCGGAAAGCTGCTGCAATTTCAGTGTCAGATTTATAGTCCTCTCCAATTATTTTAGAAAATTCCTCAGCTATGAATTTCACTGGGTTTGGACTTTCACAATTCTCTGGTAGACTTTTGATTCTAATATTATTCCTTCTGCATCCATCTTCCTGTGCAGCAAGTCTGTCTGAGTTTTTTGCATTCGGAACTTGCAGCTGTTGCTTTCCTGTCCGCAGTAGATGCCAGATGTCCAGCTGTTTCAATTCGAGTCCTGAATGTTCGCTTAACGTCTTCCAACTGATCACCAAGTGCTCTCAGTTTTTCCTCAAACTTGGATGCATTTTCCTGAATATGTTCCTTAATTTTTTCCAGCATACCTTTAAAGGCTGCCTCAAGGTGATTATATACATGTTTCTCCAGGTCTTTATTATCCTGCCACAGCTTCTTGTTTGTCTTGAGCATACCATTTATTTCTTTCTATATTTCTTGAGCTCCATTATGTCTTGAGCGGTGGCCGTGGCCATTGCAGAGATCATTACCTTCAGTTCAGACAGATCGTTTCAGCCTTCTTGCTCCGCAGGTGAAGTGACAAGCCCTGTTACAGCCAATGCTCCCGGCTCGTGAGGAATAGATGAAAACGTGGAAGGCAAGGCCATTTCCAGTTTCAATTAATCTTCTGGAATCGACAAGCTATCGTAACCTGCATCACTTGCACATTCGCTCCCACGTTCGCTCTCAACTGGAGACGATGAAGTGGCCAGGGTTCCCGGGAGATCTGTGCTTTTGCCCATCTGTTCTGGGTCAGTCTCTGTAAGGCCATACCTTGAGGTTGAACTTGGACTTCATGTCTGTCTAGGCTTTGGTGTAGCTTTGGATTTCTTTTCCATTTCTTTCTGAGCCCCTTTCTTACCGCTAATGTTTATATATGCTTGCATATACTGTAATAGAACCTCCTCGAGTTGGGTAAATACAGGATACATTGGGATGATAAAAATAAGAGAAAAATTAACACCACTGCTCACGGAGTTCCGCTTCAGACGTCTATCTCCAGTAATGGACAAGACCAAACCCCAGCATTCATTGTATTTTTAACAAAATACATATAAAGAAAGAAACGGGCTAGACATCAAGAGGAAAAGGAGTATGTGTGTCTCATTTGTTCATCCCTACATGTGTTCTCTCCCTCATCATACCTTCATCCTGAATCTAATTCTATTATTGGAAAGAAACAACATACAATTGAAGCACAGATATGAATAAAAACTCTTAACACAGTAATCTGAACCCCACAATCCAAACTGGATTAAGTGATCACATAAGGGATGAATAAAAATTAAATGCAGCAGAATCATGTTGATGCTTGCGCCACGCTGGTTTTAATCAATTGCTTGTCTCACCCATACGTTAGACATGGGTGCTTAAGGTAAACCCAGAAACTGAAGGTGTACACTGCTTACCCAGCAAAGCGGTCCAGAAGAGCTTTGATGAAACAGAGCACCTTACAACAGCATCAAGCAGCTACTGTGCAAGAATTTACTACTAACATTGTGTTTAGCAACATTGAAACCGATGATAAGAGATGAAATACATCAGAAGAAGCTGGCAAGCTAAGAAGTACATGAAAACACATCTTGCAGGGTGAATAAATAAAGTACCTACAGCCATAAATAAATTAGATGTGGATATTACTTTCATGGAAAACAAAGGTGTTTCCCCCCTTCTGAGGAATGACACTTTTTTAGTTATTGTATACAGTATTAAAATGGAAATATTATGCATACTGTAATGTTTGGACACTATTTATTCATATTACAGATATCTACTATTATTATTATTATTATAAAGATTTCTTTCTCTGAATAGATACTTTTTTCTGTCAAGTACACAGACATTAACAATAACGTTATGATAACCTCCACAGCAATTTTAAGACTTAGTTCTCTGCGTCATATGCTGAAAACAATACTGCTGTTTTCATGTTTGACAAAATAGAATTTACATGTAATTATGTCTAGCATTATCACTCTGATTTTCATTTCAATTTCATTGTTGCTTTCTTCTTTCTAAATGTAGTAAATTACATTTTAGTTAACATTGTGCACTCATTGTAGTAACCAGCCTTGCCAACATTACTATCGATATTATTATAGACCCGCGTTATCTATAATAATAATAATAGTATTGTTTGTTACTAATGGCTAACTATTTATGCATCTATTGACTGCTATAGGTGTTAACAGTATAAAAATATACACGCAAACTCATTTAATGGGTATTCCCATTAAAATGTAGTACACAGTTGGGATTTCAACATTTGGAGGGAAAAAAACCACAATGTGTTGTGGGAGGGGAACTTAAAATGTGTATTTAACTAAATTTAAATTTTTTTTTAAACTATTACAAATACAGGCTTACCTTACTGCTGACCTCCAGTGACCTACCTTTACTTTATGCCATGATTTTCCCCCTTAATCTTGCCTCTGCTTGCAAAAATATGTACATAACTGTCCTAGTCCAACATCTGTGACTCTTTTTAAACTATATACATTATTTTGGTTGACTGTCAGTCTTTCTTTTTCCTCTATATCTTCCTCAGTCTTGCCCTGTCTGCTGTCTCCTCTTCTTCATTTGACTTCCACTTTATAAGTGCCCTGTTAAAATCAAACTAGGGTGAGTTTTCTAAAATCAGTGACTCTTAAGAGGTTAACAAGCATCTTTACGAGGAACGTACGTCACATATGAGATATTTTTTGTGGATTTACCAAATTCCCTCTTAATCGGGCATTTCACCAGGGATTAATCAAGTACTACTTAATTAATCATACACCTAAAATCGCCTACAAAAAACTTCATAAGTCAAATGAAAAGCAATCGATTGGCAATACTTTCATTATACTGGGACAATTTTGGTCCTTCATTGGGATGAAATAGAGTTAAGAAAAGAAATATGAAGGAAACATTACATCATAACTTAAAAAACAAATAAACTGTATAGTAATAAATAGACACGCTGCATTTTCTTCAAAAATGAAAAAACACAAAAGTGGGTTGAGACAAATAAAAAAAAAAGAATTAAGTCTGAACACAGCATCTCTTTAGTCTCTTTTCAAACATAGAATCCATATGGGCAGCCTGGTGGCAACCTGTAAATTGTTTGTGTACATCAGGGGTGTGCAAAGTCATTCCTGGAGGGCCGCAGTGGCTGCAGGTTTTTGTTCCAACCCAATTGCTTAATAAGAAGCACTAATTGCTCTAGAAACACTTCTGCTTCATTTTAGTTATCTCCCTCGTTAAGATTTTGAACCCTTATTGCTTATTTAAGTCTTAAACAGCTGCATTCTTGGTTTGTAATTGCTCCTTATTAGCAATAAGATGCAAATGACAAAAGAAACCAGCAGTTATCCATTTTGCTTGTTACCCTTTATGCCTGTGTGTATTTATCAGGCACTATTTGGTTTAATTAAATACTTGGAAGGAAAGAGAAGAGAAAAAAGTGAAGGATTGAGAATTACCCATCCGTTTTACACTTCAAAATATTTGGATGATATCTTTAGAATGGAAAAAAAAAATCTAGGATTTGAGAATGACTTGACATAGCAGAGTTAAAGCACTAACAAGCCATGAAATGTAATTATTGGCAAGGATTGTTTTCTAATTAAACAACTGGGTTGGAACAAAAACCCGCGGCCACTGCGGCCCTCCAGGAATGACTTTGCACACCCCTGGTGTACATAGTTGATTTATATAATCTGCAATTGTTCCACAATTTTTAAATTAAAAAATAAATTTCATTATGCAGAAATTGTAAAGTGTATGGCGCATTTATTTTTTTAAAGTATAGGGAGCAGTTCAAGTATAATAAAATAAAAACAATGTCTTTTAAATAGGAATTGGTTAACAAAGTAAAAGTATGTTAAAACAGTAGTGATGATGCCTGCCTAGCATCCATACATACTGGTATAAACCTTTTGCTCGAATATAAGGAAATTAGGACATTTGACACATCCAGCCCCCACTACCACCTTCTACCAATATTATGCATTAGATATAAAGACAACATAGTGAGGTGAAAATCTGACGCCACCTGATGATTTATAAGGACACCAAAAATGAATTTTCCTTATACTGTATCTTAGCCTATGTCTACAGTGGTGTGAAAAACTATTTGCCCCCTTCCTGATTTCTTATTCTTTTGCATGTTTGTCACACAAAATGTTTCTGATCATCAAACACATTTAACCATTAGTCAAATATAACACAAGTAAACACAAAATGCAGTTTTTAAATGATGGTTTTTATTATTTAGGGAGAAAAAAAATCCAAACCTACATGGCCCTGTGTGAAAAAGTAATTGCCCCCTTTTTAAAAAATAACCTAACTGTGGTGTATCACACCTGAGTTCAATTTCCGTAGCCACCCCCAGGCCTGATTACTGCCACACCTGTTTCAATCAAGAAATCACTTAAATAGGAGCTGCCTGACACAGAGAAGTAGACCAAAAGCACCTCAAAAGCTAGACATCATGCCAAGATCCAAAGAAATTCAGGAACAAATGAGAACAGAAGTAATTGAGATCTATCAGTCTGGTAAAGGTTATAAAGCCATTTCTAAAGCTTTGGGACTCCAGCGAACCACAGTGAGAGCCATTATCCACAAATGGCAAAAACATGGAACAGTGGTGAACCTTCCCAGGAGTGGCCGGCCGACCAAAATTACCCCAAGAGCGCAGAGACGACTCATCCGAGAGGTCACAAAAGACCCCAGGACAACGTCTAAAGAACTGCAGGCCTCACTTGCCTCAATTAAGGTCAGTGTTCACGACTCCACCATAAGAAAGAGACTGGGCAAAAACGGCCTGCATGGCAGATTTCCAAGACGCAAACCACTGTTAAGCAAAAAGAACATTAGGGCTCGTCTCAATTTTGCTAAGAAACATCTCAATGATTGCCAAGACTTTTGGGAAAATACCTTGTGGACTGATGAGTCAAAAGTTGAACTTTTTGGAAGGCAAATGTCCCGTTACATCTGGCGTAAAAGGAACACAGCATTTCAGAAAAAGAACATCATACCAACAGTAAAATATGGTGGTGGTAGTGTGATGGTCTGGGGTTGTTTTGCTGCTTCAGGACCTGGAAGGCTTGCTGTGATAGATGGAACCATGAATTCTACTGTCTACCAAAAAATCCTGAAGGAGAATGTCCGGCCATCTGTTCGTCAACTCAAGCTGAAGCGATCTTGGGTGCTGCAACAGGACAATGACTCAAAACACACCAGCAAATCCACCTCTGAATGGCTGAAGAAAAACAAAAATGAAGACTTTGGAGTGGCCTAGTCAAAGTCCTGACCTGAATCCAATTGAGATGCTATGGCATGACCTTAAAAAGGCGGTTCATGCTAGAAAACCCTCAAATAAAGCTGAATTACAACAATTTTGCAAAGATGAGTGGGCCAAAATTCCTCCAGAGCGCTGTAAAAGACTCATTGCAAGTTATCGCAAACGCTTGATTGCAGTTATTGCTGCTAAGGGTGGCCCAACCAGTTATTAGGTTTAGGGGGCAATTACTTTTTCACACAGGGCCATGTAGGTTTGGATTTTTTTTTCTCCCTAAATAATAAAAACCACCATTTACAAACTGCATTTTGTGTTTACTTGTGTTATATTTGACTAATGGTTAAATGTGTTTGATGATCAGAAACATTTTGTGTGACAAACATGCAAAAGAATAAGAAATCAGGAAGGGGGCAAATAGTTTTTCACACCACTGTATATGCTAAGTTCCAGTATGATGTGGGATTTCTGATGTGCTATACTAAATTGTTCTTCACTTGCTGTCTGATGGTTACATAAATCAACTACAATGCGCCAAGAGGATAGCCACTTTCACCTAGTAGCTGTCCACCAAGAAACTCCCTGGTTTTGGAATTTTGACAAAATATCAAACTAGCCAACAGATACACATTGTGGGTACTCTAAGTCTACTTTGGTACAATACCTGTAAAAAGTCCATCGCAACTACAAATCAGAGGACATTTACTGTAGTGTTGACTATAGATTCCAAGAGGTTGGGAATATGTGTGGGTGTCAGCTACAACCCAAGGCTTTTACTTACATAAGGTGTTAGTGTTGGGTTCACTGACACACAATCCAAAGGCTACTCTTCGCATTAGAATTTCTTTATTGTAGCCTTATTATTTCTCCCTAAACTGTGTCAACCTCCTATTTCTGTCCTTCATTTATCATTCTACATCTTTCCATCAACAGATGCTATAAAGAAAATGTCTGCATCAAAATAAAGCCAGGTACAACCTTACAACCAAGGTTCTTCAAAACCTATCAGAATTATCATAATCGTATAGGAGGAATTATTAACAGTAGGAGTCATTTAAAATAATGTACCTATAAAAATGATGAAACAAGCTCATTATTGTATTTCATCATGAGAATATCAACTCAAGTAAAAATACTATTCTAAATGTTCAGAGAACTGTCATGATGTGAATTTAATGTGCTTTGTGTAGTAACTGCTGTCTGTCACTAAGGTTGGAGCAACAGGTAGCAGGTTTAACATGCTACTTTAGTTATGGCAAATTTCAGAAAATCCCAAGATCTAATTTACAACGCATTACTAAGCATTTGGAAAAATCCCCCCAGTTCCTGAGAAGGCCCAAGATCTTATATAGCATATGGTTTGATTTTGTTTTGTGTACTGAATACAAATTCACATCACACTTGAAATTGGCATGACCACGGCTATAGCCATATGAAAAGTAAGTACACCACATCAAATTTTTTTCTTTAACATATGTGGGCATATCAAGATATGATCTTTACTTAAACAGTATCTACAGATAAATGTGATATAACAAACACAATGTCAAATTTACATTTTGTAAAATAAATGTATACTTTTAGTTAAACCAATACAAATTTTGCATGTGGAAAATGTAATTACACCCCTACATTCATCACTAACTGAGACACCCAAAATCAGAATCAGGTGTAAATGATCAGAACATCATTAAATATGTTCTTAAGGAACCTGTCTTATTTAATCTTTAGACATTTACTTTGTTCTTGAAGTGTATATTATCATCATGCATAGATCCAAGTACCGTAGCTCATTGAGGTCTTCAAAAAGAAGTTTACATATGCCTAGCAGTCTGCATGGATTTCAAAAAATCTCAATATACTTGGAAATCAAACACTTCGCTGTCTGAAAGATCGCCTACAAGTGGAGAAGATTTTAAACTGCCAACTTGTTCACATCGGGCTATGCCAGTAAGTTTAGCCCAAGAGCAGAATGCAAGATGATGAAAAAGTCTTTAAGAACCCCAGAATTTCATCACAAGAAGTCCAGGTCGCTCTTGCAACTGATGATGTCAAAGCACATGGGTCTACTATTAGAAAGAGGCTGCACATATTATATCTACATGAGAGGTATGCCAGGAGGAAACATTTATCATCCAGAAAGAACATCAGGGCGAGACTAAAATTTGCCCATGAAAAGAAACAACACTGGAATATCTGGGACAATGTGCTCTGAAAAGATGAGATACAGTTATTTGGTCACAGCATCAGAAGACATGTTTATTGAAAACCAAAGATAACATTTGATCAGAAGAACACAACACTAACTGTAAAGTAAGGTTGCTATGGTTTGGGGTCAATTTGCTACACACCATCACAGAATCCACTATAAATTCTTCATTGTAACAGGGGGTGTTTGAGAATAATGTGAGACCATCTGTTAGAAGACTGAAGTTTAGCCGAAAGTGGACGGTGCAATAACCCTAAACATACCATCAAATCCAAAAAGGAACAGCTGAAAAGAAAGAAATGGAGGGTTCTGGAACTGTGAAGTCAAAGCCCAGATCTGAGTTCCATTTGGGGTGGGCAGGTTTTGAAGCAGGCTGTGCACACAAGACAACCATCTAACACTGCAAAGCTAAAATAATTCTGTAAGGACATGTGGGGTAAGCTGACTGATGGTACAGTTATAGGAAATGCCTGCTTGAGGAGGATTCTGCCACAATACACTGGTCAACAAGCATTTTGTTACTGGGAGTCTTTCACCTTTACATTAACAGGTTTCACTTCTATCCATCCATCCATCCATCCTCTTCCGCATATCCGAGGTCGGGTCACGGGGGCAGCAGCTTGAGCAGAGATGCCCAGACTTCCCTCTCCCTAGCCACTTCTTCTAGCTCTTACGGGAGAATGCCGAGGCGTTCCCAGGCCAGCCGGGAGACATAGTCCCTCCAGCGTGTCCTGGGTCTTCCCCGGGGCTTCCTCCCAGTTGGACGTGCCCAGAACACCTCACCAGGGAGGTGTCCAGGAGGCATCCTGATCAGATGCCCGAGCCACCTCATCTGACTCCTGTCGATGCGGAGGAGCAGCGGCTCTACTCTGAGCCCCTCCCAGATGACTGAGCTTCTCACCCTATCTTTAAGGGAGTGCCCAGACACCCTGCGGAGGAAACTCATTTCAGCCGCTTGCATTCGCAATCTTGTTATTTCGGTCACTACCCATAGCTCATGACCATAGGTGAGGGTAGGAACACAGATCGACTGGTAAGTTGAGATCTTTGCCTTACGGCTCAGCTCCTTTTTCACCACGACAGACCGATGCAGAGCCCACATCACTGCGGACGCCGCACCGATCCGCCTGTCGATCTCACGCTCCATTCTTCCCTCACTCATGAACAAGACCCCGAGATACTTGAACCACACTGTTCCTCCTGAATCCGAGGTTCGACTATCTGATGGACCCTGCTCTGCAGAACCGCCGAATAGACTTTTCCAGGGAGGCTGAGGAGTGTGATCCCTCTGTAGTTGGAACACACCCTCCGGTCCCCCTTCTTAAAGAGGGGGACCACCACCCCGGTCTGCCAATCCAGAGGCACTGTCCCTGATGTCCATGCGATGTTGCAGAGACGTGTCAACCAAGACAGCCCTACAACATCCAGAGCCTTGAGGAACTCCGGGTGTATCTCATCCACCCCCGGGGCCCTGCCACCAAGGAGTTTTTTGACCACCTCGGTGACCTCAGTCCCAGAGATGGGGGAGCCCACCTCTGAGTCCCCAGGCTCTGCTTCCTCATTGGAAGGCATGTTAGTGGGATTGAGGAGGTCTTCGAAGTACTCCCCCCACCGACCCACAACGTCCCGAGTCGAGGTCAGCAGCGAACCATCCCCACCATATACAGTGTTAATACTGCACTGCTTCCCCCTCCTGAGACGCCGGACGGTGGACCAGAATCTCCTCGAAGCCATCCGTACATGTTTTCCATGGCCTCTCCAAACTCCTCCCATGCCCGAGTTTTTGCCTCAGCAACCACCGAAGCCGCATTCCGCTTGGCCTGTCGGTACCTATTAGCTGCCTCCAGAGTCCCACAGGTCAAAAGGGACGGGTAGGACCCCTTCTTCAGCTTGAAAGTATTCCTCACCGCCGGTGTCCACCAACGGGTTCGGGGATTGCCGCCACGACAGGCACCGACCACCTTACGGCCACAGCTCCGGTCA
The DNA here is from genome assembly GCF_900747795.2 of Erpetoichthys calabaricus. Classification (NCBI taxonomy): domain Eukaryota; kingdom Metazoa; phylum Chordata; class Cladistia; order Polypteriformes; family Polypteridae; genus Erpetoichthys; species Erpetoichthys calabaricus. The sequence goes on from NC_041398.2 coordinate 168,462,173, forward strand.
GCCGCCTCAACAATAGAGGCACGGAACATGGCCCATTCGGACTCAATGTCCCCCACCTCCCTCGGGACGTGGTCGAAGTTCTGCCGGAGGTGGGAGTTGAAGCTACTTCTGACAGGGGGCTCTGCCAGATGTTCCCAGCAGACCCTCACAACACATTTGGGCCTACCAGGCCTGACTGGCATCCTCCCCCACCATCGAAGCCAACTTACCACCAAGTGGTGATCAGTTGACAGCTCTGCCCCTCTCTTCACCCGAGTGTTCAAGACATGTGGCCGCAAGTCCAACGACACGACCACAAAGTCGATCATCGAACTGAGGCCTAGGGTGTCCTGGTGCCAAGTGCACATATGAACAACCCTATGCTTGAACATGGTGTTTGTTATAGACAATCCTTGACGAGCACAGAAGTCCAATAACAAAACACCACTAGGGTTCAGATCGGGGGGGCCATTCCTCCCAATCACGCCCTTCCAGGTCTCACCGTCATTGCCCACGTGAGCATTGAAGTCTCCCAGCAGTACGAGGGAGTCCCCAGAAGGTATGCCCTCTAGCACCCCCCTCCAGGGACTCCAAAAAGGGTGGGTACTCCGAACTGCTGTTCGGTGCATACGCACAAACAACAGTTAGGACCCGTCCCCCCACCCGAAGGCGGATGGAGGCTACCCTCTCGTCCACCGGGGTAAACCCCAATGTACAGGCTCCAAGTCGGGGGGCAATAAGTATGCCCACACCCGCTCGGTGCCTCTCATCGGGGGCAACTCCAGAGTGGTACAGAGTCCAGCCCCTCTCAACGAGACTGGTTCCAGAATCCAAGCTGTGCATCGAGGTGAGCCCGACTATATCTAGCCGGAACCTCCCAACCTCGCGCACAAGCTCAGGCTCCTTCCCCTTCAGAGAGGTGACATTCCACGTCCCAAGAGCCAGCTTCTGTAGCCGAGAATCGGACCGCCAAGGTCCCCGCCTTTGGCCACCACCCAACTCACACTTCACCCGACCTCCTTGGCTCCTCTCAAAGGTGGTGAGCCCATGGGAAGGGCAGGTTTCACTTGCTGACTCCAAATATGAAAACCGTTTTCGTCCAGCACGTCCCGTTTTTTAGTTATGATGTTCCAGGTCTTGGACAACTAGGGTGACTGGACAGTAAAGGCGGATAACTATTTTGATAAATACCGGTAATTCTACTAGGGATGCCATTGAGATAAAAGAATTTGCCACACATTACTAACAGCTGTGAGATGTTTACCTTGTTATTATTAATTTTATTTTAAAAATTATTAATTTTTAATTAGCAGAAAAAATATTTATTACTGATTACCAGGTCTTGTATGACTCTAAAGCATAATGACACAACTCAGACATGGCAGTGCAGTAGGTAGAGGTTTTACTGTTAAACATAACACTGCGTTTCAGGACATTTTGTTCATGGGCGGCAAGGTGGCGCAGTGGTAGCGCTGCTGCCTCGCAGTAAGGAGACCTGTGGGTTCACTTCCCGGGTCTTCCCTGTGTGGAGTATGCATGTTCTCCTCGTGTCTGCATGGGTTTCCTCCGGGTGCTCTAGTTTCCTCCCACAGTCCAAAGACATGCTGGTTAGGTGCACTGGCGATCCTAAATTGTCCCGTGAGTGTGTGTGTGTGCCCTGTGGTGGGCTGGCACCCTGCCCAGAGATTTGTTCCTGCCTTGTGCCCTGTGTTGGCTGGGATTGGCTCCAGCAGACCCCCTGTGTTAGGATATAGTGGGTTGGATAATGACTGACTGACTGACATTTTGTTTGTTAGATTCGCCATTACTTTGAAAATTTTGTCAAGGCAATGGACAGAAATGGTGATGCTTTTCAGCATTTAAGAAATAAGTTTGGTCTTGAGAAAAGTGAAGCCAAAATTATGGAAGGTTTTTTTGTTCTTCCTGAAATCCATGAACTGATGCTTGACGATGAGTTCAAAAGGAAACTGAAGCCCACTGAATCAGCAGCATGGGAAGCATTCGTGGGGGTTCTCCACAATTTTCTTGGCAGTCACAGAGCTGAGAATAATGCTGAGCTTGTGGAGAACCAGCTTACGGGAGCCAGAATGTCACTAAAGATTCTCATCTCAACTTTTTTCCACCAAATCTGGGTGATGTCAGTGATGAGCATGGGGAAAGATTTCATCAAGATATAAAGGTGATGGAAAACCAATATCGGTGGAAAGTTCATGCCGAGCATGATGGGTGACTACTGTTGGTTCTTGCAAAGAGAGATGGATGTGCAGTGCAAGCACAAAAGCGAGTGCCTCCAACATTTTTGGGCACGGTTGACCTCACTTTTATATTGCGGTAAATTGACATAAATATGCTTTAACGTGTCTCTGATATCGTCTTCTGATTTGTTTTCACAATAAACCCATCAAAACAATTTTGGTGGGACATAGTCCAAACTCCAGATATCGTAATGATATATTGATATTCAAAAGTGTCAAAATGTCAATGATGTGTATTTCAAAAACCTGACGTGCTAGCTTAATTCCGATTTTCATATATGAAATCAGTGTAAAAAACTTAATATAGAGCTGCTCTGAACTTCCCAGTAGCAAACAAAAAATATTTTTGTAGACCAGTGAAATCAGTTATTAGAACCAAGGGAATATGCCATTTCCATTTGTGGAAAAAGGAAGTATCTGTTCATTTTTTGTTGAATTATTGTTTTTTCAATCAAATTTTCATTTTTTTAATTAATTACATCACCTTTATCTAAATATATTGATTAAATAAAAATCAAATTTTGATTTTAAAAAAGACAAAACATTTCAAGTGTTGCACTTACTTATTCACAAGACTGTATCTGAACAAGCTTCCGATGACCCAGAACATTTATATCTGTCAAGGTCTCTTTGTAGCATAAGCTATGGGCTGCCCTGCGGAGGAGTCAAAGTTTGTTTTAAAAGATGGACAACGTGCATCAGTATATCCTTAAATGACACAGTGTCACACAATTGAACTGTCTAACAGCCACAGGAAGACCTTAAGCCATATCAGAGTTTTAATTGTTGGTGGTAGCCAGGTGTTCTAGCAAATCTCTCAATGCTTTCAGTGACTGTGACAAACAACTGTCACTGAACTTTAAATTGTTAACTAACATGTCTATTTCTATATTTGATGAAGCTTATTGCTTCTAACAGCAGAGTTGTTGGAAAAACAAAAATTGCCCACAAGTTTTATTGTAATTTTTTCACCTATTTTATAGAACTGACTGCATCACTCACACAGATGGTAAGTCAGTGAGCTGTGAAGTGTGTTCATATCAACTCTGAACTGAATTATTCTCTGTGTTTTTGAACAACTTATTAGTAGTACCCTGTCACAATAGTAGCTCCATCTGTGCACAAAGCTACTAGGTTGCTCACAATTCATTTTATTCACTGAATACATGCTTCACATCCTGAATAATAGTTTCCACCTTTCCATCCATAATGTCAGTTTCTAAAAAAAATTCAGAACCTTTTGCTGTCTCTACTATATACCTTAAGTAAGTAATGTGTTGCTATTATCCTTCAACTCATGAAGTATTAATACCAATGTAGGTGTTGTTATTCTGAAAGCATGCCAGCTAGCAATGGCTTCAGTAAATTTTTGAATCTTTGATTGTCATTCATGTGGTTTCCATAACATTTTTTGTCAATCTTAAATTTTTTCAATGAAAAATATTCAAGTTCTTTTAAAAGCATCAGAGGTTCAACATAATTTGAATCTGACATTTCATTCTATGCAACCAAATGTGACATTTTATGTTATGTATTTAATAGAACTAGCAGTCTGTTAATTGACCTTACAACCTGTGGATAAAAACTACTCCTCATGTGAGTGCTAATGGTCCTGTACTGTTTGCCAGAACACATAGAGAAAAGTAACTGCATACAATGAATGAGATCTTTAATAATGCGGTTTGCTTTTCTAGGACATTTGTTCTTTGTTTCTTTCCTTGCGCCAAACTACATCAGTGACCTTCTCCATCACTATGTGCCTGTCCGCCCACTAAGGTATTCTGATTCTGGCAATCTTGTTGTGCCCCACATTAATCTACACTCCATGGGTGACAGGGCCTTCAAGCTATACAGCGCCCAGACTCTGGAATGATCTACTAAAATTAATTAGATCAGCTGACTCCATGAATCCTTTTAAAAACAACTCAAAACTCATCTGTTCAGGAAGGCTTTTAGCTCTACCTGACTTTATTACCCTTCTTTCAGTTTACCTCTATGTCAGGATGCTCATGTAAACCGTGCGTGTGTGCTAGACCATCAATTATGTTGTCTGTTAGGCTTTTCTCTGAATTTACTATCTTACTCTTCTTTATTTATTTATCTGGTTTAGTACAATGCTACATACTGTATACCCTGCCGTTCTTTCTTAAACTCTGAAGTACCTTGAACATGGGAAAGGCGCTATATAAATAAAATGCATTATTATTGTGTGATATATATTCCCTGAATATAGGGCAGGTGTGTGCCTGTAATTTTCTGCATTGACAGAACTACAGCAGCTGAGAAAGTACTATACTCAGATGTGATACAGCCAGTTATGATGGATAACATTAGCAACCTGCAGAAGCTGTTTAGCAGAGATGAAGATATCTAGACTTTCCTCAGACATTTAAGAATGTAAAGGCATTGGTAAACCCCTTTACTATAAACAAGATGTGTTGTGACAACATCAGGTTGTCAGAGATGGTAATTCTTAGAAATATACAGCTCATTCCCTCTCATAGTTGGTGTTCAAGCGTATGATGGTGGTGTCATTAGGAAAATCAATTACAGAGTGGAAACTGTGTCCAGTCAAACATTTGCAGGCAATCAAGGAGGACAGCAGTGGGCTCACCTTATTACCCTGTGGAGTGCCTGTGTTGAGTATCAGCATGGAGTAAATGACACGGCTGATGCTGAGGTTTGTCAGATATGAAGTCCATAATTCAAGGTCCGAGGGTTGTATTCAATTTCCAAGTCAAGGAGTTAGGCGATCAGCTTTCATGGTAAATCAGTGTTAAATGCTGAGCTATAAACTATAAACAGGACTCTAGGCAAGCAGGTATGCCAGGAAGGTATAAAGTGCAATGGATATGGCGCACTCTGTGGACCAGTTATGATGATATGCAAACTGAAGGAAGTCCAAAGTATCTGGAATATTCTGATTAATGTCTCCAAGCACCAGTTTTTCAAAGCATTTTATCAAAGTAGGTATTATTACCCCTGTTCTGTAGTCGTTAAGACAGTCCAGGTTTGTTTTCTTTGGCATCAAGATATTTGTTTTCTTTTTGAAGCATATGTATCTAAGGCAATGTATTACTGCTGTCAAAATGGGAGTGGAAAACATTAGGTTAATCCAGGACATAAATTATGGATGTAATTTTATCAGGGTTTAGTTTGTAATCCATAAGCATTTGTAAACTCTTGTCATAATTTATGCACAATATGAATCCCTGCATATCCATGTACTGACGTTTAGCGACTTTGAACAGTTTTTCTGAGCTTATACCTGTATTTCGTCTGTGTTCACATCATTGATTTGAACTGTATTATCACAATCAGGATACAACAGTTGAATACTGATTCAGATGTGATCATTATGTTACTTCGTACCATCAGTAATCAGGTTTTCCTAGATTATGTGGCCAAATGGTACATGCTTCAGTCTGACCTTTTAAATGGTGCTTCTTTTAAATTCAGTAATGCATTGTATATGTCCTACTTTAGTATTTTCAGTATAATACTGCACAGTTCGCAGAAAACTTTGGACTTATTTTGCCTGAAATGCTTGGAAAACCACTTAATTTTCTCTAAAGGCTTCTATTCTGCCACTGCATATAAAACTAACTAATACATATCTTAAACATTTCCTTCATTTGTTAATTTAAATGAACCACAAGTTCTAAAGAATGTCTATATTTGGATTTATAAAGCAACTTAAACAATTACAGCCCCAAATACATACTTATATTATTTGTTGTAATACTTAGATAACTTAATTGACCAATAATTAATTGTTAACATCCCTATGGTATGACTTGTAATCATTAATCAATAGTAACAGTAAACAGTCAGCATAGCTTTTCATGTACAAGACTTCCCTATTTATCAGTACATCTTGCCTGAAGAAGGGGCCTGAGTTGCCTCAAAAGCTTGCATATTGTAATCTTTTTAGTTAGCTAATAAAAGGTGTAATTTTGCTTGACTTTTCAGTAAAATGTAAATTTATTGTTGCTGTTTTAGAAGCTCTTTGTTATTATAATGTTGGGGGGAGACTTGTTAACTTTCATTATACCTTGTGGTGTGCTATGTCAGAAGACTGGAACTTTGAAGAATTGTAGTAGACTAATTTAAATAATAAAGACTGGCTTATGTTGAAGAAAGGAAGGGTTGTGCTACAAATTTTACATTTATTATGACAATTAGAATACATAATGCAAAATAAAGGATGAGTGAAAACACTGGTTTATGAAACAATCCCTTATGTTGTATCAAATTTAACTTCTGATTCTGAACTGTGATAGAGAGAAATGAATTAAATTAAAATAAATCTTGTAAACATAAATAAACTGGGAAAAGGAATATACAGCTAATGTTCACTTCTTAAACTATCAATATATGCAGTTACAAACTTAGAACAGCTGTTATTTTCACTGTTTATTAAATACTGTGTTAGTTGGTTCCTCTTAAACAATCACACTATCTAAAGCTGCTTCAACACTTTTAAGATTTCTTAATGATTATAAATCTTCAGACACATGTAACCAGTCACAATCAACACAATTTTTTGTTCCTCTTTCGGCGAACCAAACTACTCACAACTTGATTATTTTTCTACCAATTACAAGTGCAACTCTCTGTCTCTGTCTACTTAACCTGGAACTTAAAATATTAAGGTACTAATTTAACTTGTAATTTGTCACTTAGCTCATAATTACTGGTAGATGAAGATTTCATTAAATTTAACTCCACACAAACTGATATTTTGCTGAAACTTCCATATCTCCAGATCTCTCTGGGAAGCACAGCATCTCTAAGGAGACACATATTCTCTAACGTGTCACACAAAAACTAACTGCAAGCCAGAAGGACAAAAGACTTCTTAATCAGTGAAATTTCCAAAAAGTTAATCTATTAATCAAGAATTTTTACAACTGCCCACAACTGAGCTTCATAAACAAGAATGCCTTTCCAAATAAAAATTGAATTAACCGGGCTATAAGAGAAATAAGTATAACCTTGAACAGAAAATATAAAACAGACAGATAAAACTAGTACTACCTCACTACAATCCTACTGCTATTTTATAAATATATGAATTCTGAGACCAAGAAAGGAATCAGAAAGAAAACATCTTAAACTGTCTTGGTTATTCATAAATAAATCCCAAACTAAAACCTGGCACCAGCTACAATTAATTACTGCTAATTACATATTGACACTTTTCCAGCTGAAATTTTATTGCCAATTGCACTCTTAAAATTCAAGCATTCATTTCATAATCCTGAAAGAACACATTAATTAACACACAAATTGTGCTTGGCATTTGGACCTTTAGAAAATGTTATATTGATAATATGTTTTCATCTTTTTAACAAGTGAGGATGTAACTTTTCATCACAATATTTCTTTTACTGCATCCAAGTAAAGGAGTTTAATGAAGGAGACCTAACTGATTTATTAACTTTCCCCTAATATCTACAAGTAGAAACTATACTACATAGTAGCAATAAAGTTATGGATAGTATTCCCAAGCTATATTAATTCTTTTAAAAGAGTGTACCTCTAGACAATCTGAGGATAGACTGGGAAAGAGACCATTCAATTAAAATACATTTTAAGTAAAACGTGTTCTAAATGGACTCAAAATTGGACATGTTTCTTAAATCAACACTCCCCAAAATGCATCTAGGTAAAGATCCTCACTATAAGCACATACCTCAATGGGTTACATATATTGGGAATATATCCTGCTCAGACCTTAACAGAACAGAATAGAAAAAAGTTCTCCTAAAGAAATGTCATTTGAGGTACAGTAGGTGGACAAACAACCTCTCGCATGACAGGTGTTGCTAAACCTAGTAGGGGATAGCTCATTTGTGCACGATCCTCCCTTTAACCCATTCTTCCCTATTATCGTTCAAATCAAATAAGCAATTTAGTACTTGCAACTATATTTCAGTCTGGGATGAAAACAAGTAGATGTTGCTATATGTATAATATTACATACAAACTTTATAATAAAACTTAAGCAACAACAATATTCTGAGTAAAATAAACTACTATACTGAAGAAAACTTAAAGGCCTTTTTTTGTTTGTGCTGGCTTTATGTGTGATATAATATCTTTTCACTCAGGTAAAACAGTGTTTAACCTTACAAACTGAGTTTTATATTTTGACAATAAAAAGCACCATAAAAAAGAAAGAAAAAAAAACACAAAGGCACATGACACAGGGAACAAAGCTTCTGAATAAATTTTAAGTCATTCATGCTTGCCAAAGAAAGAGATGATGATTTTTGAAATCTGTTATTATTAACCCACATAGATGGTACATACGCTTTTGATTTTGTGCTGGCACGAGGCCTATACTCGTAGGATTCATCTTCAGTTCCGTTCTGACGCTTGTACCAGTCAAACAAGGTGCGAAGTAAGGAAGGTAGACAGTGTTCTGCTATTGAGCTCATAGAGCTTATTAACTAAAGGGGAAAAAGAAAAAAAGATTAAGAATACAAATATAAATGATGAACACAATGTTAGCACTGCACTGTTTGAAGTAATGTTTGTTATGAATAAATGTATTAAAAAGGTTATAGTTAAAAACCTGTAAGGACTGAACATTTTAAGTTCAAAATCATATGGAATACTAGATTTAAAACTGTAAAGTGATATTTAGAAATGATTTTTAATTTTTTTAAAAACAATTAAAAAAAAAAGCATAATTCAATATAAGCATTCAAAAAAGTAAAAACTTTGAATGTAACAACTTTGTAACTACAAAAGCATATTAAAATATGGTCAAATATGGCCAAGATATGAATGAAGGTAATTCTACTGCTTTTTTATATTATATATATATATATATATATATATATATATATATATATAAATACATATACATATATACAGTGCATCCGGAAAGTATTCACAGCGCATCACTTTTTCCACATTTTGTTATGTTATAGCCTTATTCCAAAATGGATTAAATTCATTTTTTTCCTCAGAATTCTACACACAACACCCCATAATGACAACGTGAAAAAAGTTGACTTGAGATTTTTGCAAATTTATTAAAAAGAAAAAAATTGAGAAAGCACATGTACAGGGTACATAAGTATTCACAGCCTTTGCCATGAAGCTCAAAATTGAGCTCATGTGCATCCTGTTTCCCCTGATCATCCTTGAGATGTTTCTGCAGCTTAATTGGAGTCCACCGGTGGTAAATTCAGTTGATTGGACATGATTTGGAAAGGCACACACCTGTCTATATAAGGTCCCACAGTTGACAGTTCATGTCAGAGCACAAACCAAGCACAAAGTCAAAAGAATTGTTTGTAGACCTCCGAGACAGGATTGTCTCGAGGCACAAATCTGGGGAAGGTTACAGAAAAATTAGAGCTGGCCGGCCATCTAAACTGAGCGATCGGGGGAGAAGGGCCTTAGTCAGGGTGGTGACCAAGAACCCGATTGTCACTCTGTCAGAGCTCCAGAGGTCCTCTGTGGAGAGAGGAGAACCTTCCAGAAGGACAACCATCTCTGCAGCAATCCACCAATCAGGCCTGTACGGTAGAGTGGCCTGACAGAAGCCACTCCTTAGTAAAAGGCACATGGCAGCCCGCCTGGAGTTTGCCAAAAGGCACCTGAAGGACTCTCAGACCATGAGAAAGAAAATTCTCTGGTTTGATGAGACAAAGATTGAACTCTTTGGTGTGAATGCCAGGCGTCACGTTTGGAGGAAACCAGGCACCGCTCATCACCAGGACAATACCATCCCTACAGTGAAGCATGGTGGTGGCAGCATCATGCTGTGGGGATGTTTTTCAGCGGCAGGGACTGGGAGACTAGTCAGGATAAAGTGAAAGATGACTGCAGCATTGTACTGAGACATCCTGGATGAAAACCTGCTCTAGAGCGCTCTTGACCTCAGACTGAGGCGACGGTTCATCTTTCAGCAGGACAACGACCCTAAGCACACAGCCAAGATATCAAAGGAGTGGCTTCAGGACAACTCTGTGAATGTCCTTGAGTGGCCCAGCCATAGCCCAGACTTGGATCTGATTGAACATCTCTGGAGAGATCTTAAAATGGCTGTGCACCGATGCTTCCCATCCAACCTGATGGAGCTTGAGAGGTGCTGCAAAGAGGAATGGGCAAAACTGGCCAAGGATAGGTGTGCCAAGCTTGTGGCATCATATTCAAAAAGACTTGAGGCTGTAATTGCTGCCAAAGGTGCATCGACAAAGTATTGAGCAAAGGCTGTGAATACTTATGTACATGTGATTTCTCAATTTTCTTATTTTTAATAAATTTGCATAAACCTCAAGTAAACTTTTTTCACGTTGTCATTATGGGGTTTTGTGAATTTAATCCATTTTGGAATAAGGCTGTAACATAACAAAATGTGGAAAAAGTGATGCGCTGTGAATACTTTCCGGATGCACTGTATACTAGGGGGCTTCGCTCGCCAACCCCCGTGTTTGGTTTTCTGGATACTCACTTTTAAGATTTTTTTTTCTTGGAATTGTTTCTGTTTCATTAGTTTCACTTTTATTTCAGAACTTCTGTAAAAACAATATTTGTAATCTTGCGAGTCCCAATATGCTGAATCTTTTTTAATGAGGTCAGGATAGGTTGCTCTGTTTGGAATCTCAGCACAGACAAAACGATCTACGTCATCAGCAGTTAATAATTTTTTATTACAAAGTAACCAATAAATGCATGTGCGGTAAACTCCGTTTTTGAAATTCTCAAGATTCTTTATTTGTCACATGCATAGTTATACAGGACAACACGCAGTGAAATGCATCCTGATCCGCTTATCAAAAACTGTGCAAAGTTAGAAGAATATCAGATTAACAAAAAGTCATAGATTGAAAGATAACAGTATAGTAGAACATAATAAATAAATAAAATGATGTGAATAAAGTAAAATTAAGTGTTAAGGTACAATAGTGTAGTGATTATTGTGCAAAACCAAAGTTAGACTGGTGCACAGTTAAATGAGGCAGTTTGTTTGTTTGCACTACTGCGATCTATACTTTCTTTTTTTATATTTTCTAATTTTCCTACTTTCATATCCTTTAACTTTCTCCACATGTGTATAGCACCAACGTTTTTTTTTTTTGGGGGGGCCTTTCTAATTTCACTGGTTTCATAGTCTCTAACCTGTTCTGCATGTGTTTAGCGCCAAAGTTTGTAAACGTCTTTATGAAGTTCTACTTTGTGTTTTACTCACTGTCTTTTAATTCTGAGCCGGATTGGACATGCTTTTTTTCAATTCCACTTGTTCCAGGCTGATAATTACTTTCCTTATTTTCTGAATTTGCACCTTGATTATTCTTTTTTGCTCTTTTTTCTCTCCAAAGCATTTGAGTCTCTTTTCTCCGCGCTGCTTTCTTCTTCACTTAGATGTGGACATTTAATTTATAACGTACTGTCCTTATATGCTTTATATGCGCTGAGAGCCCTGGATCTGTGTATGCTCAAATCCTTCAAAAGACTGAATGTTTTGCTGCCTATTGTTCTATTTGATAGATTGTAAGTAAGGCGTGTCTTGCAAGAATCTCATGTTCTACGTCATCACGAGACGGTCCTGGGTCTCTTTTCTCCGCGCTTTTCTTTCTTCTTCGTTTAGTCGTCGATGTTTCATTTCATTTCTACCCTATTCATTTTTACCGTATTGACCGTATACACTTTATATGCACTGAGAGCCCTGGAGCTGTGTGTGCGCTGCATGACTGCCTTTACACTACTGATTTGTTTTTTTGATATTGCTTGTAAGTAGGGCGTGTCTTGCAAGACTCTCTTTCTATGTTCCCATGAGACGCACCGTGGCAGGTCTCTTTCATCTCGCGGGTCTTTTAAATGTCTTCCGAGAAGATCATGTATCGTAGACTTGCTTTTTGCTTTCCAGGACAGGATTTCTTTTTATAATATATAAGTACCTATAGATAATGTAAAGGAAAGTGGACCCAGAGACAGACAATTAACAAAAGATATGAAGGAAATTAAAATTACAAGAAGGCAATTGGGATGGATAGCCACAGTAAAATTTGTCTAATAGTACATACATTGTACTTCATCTCTGCAGAAATAAGATTAGAATGACATTAGTAGTTAATGCACTATTACTTACAGTATCTACTAAAGGTGACGCAAAAGATTGTATAGGGTTTGGTTGTAGTACCTCTGTGTTCATTAATAGGCCTGTAATATAAAACTGTGCTGCTTGCTATTCAACTGACAGCACAGCAGCAAAACCTTTAATATTTCAGTTGAAAAAATGAAGCATGTGTTTTGTCAAGAAAATCAGCTAACAAGGATACAGCCTATGTTTTGCATTTAATGTATAAAAATAATATAAAACTGTGCTGCTTGATATTCAACTGACAGCACAGAAGCAAAACCTTTAATATTTCAGTTGAAAAAATGAAGCATGTGTTTTGTCAAGAAAATCAGCTAACAAGGATACAGCCTATGTTTTGCATTTAATGTATAAAAATAAATTTAGGTAATCAGAATAAAAGCACACCCATTTTGCACTTTATGACCAGAGTATTAAAGTGTCTTTTGGCAGTGAATTAGAGGCTGCAGTATTATTACCAAATTTGGTCTTATGATAAGGAGCTCTAGGATTAAAATGCAAAATGCTAAATCACCTAACTGGCATTGGTCACTGACATGGAAATACTGTTGTGTAAGAATATGGGAATACTATATCATTAAACTGGGAGGCTGAGGACAATCCATTTAGTAAAAATATTTTCATAAATTTCAACAGCCAGAACTACAGTATATGGGAGGGAAAAAACTATGATATTAACCTGAAAACAGAAGGTTAAAGGTTAACCAAAGTCATATTATGCCATTTGCATGATAAGGACAGAACAGAAGGACAGAATGATATAAATGCTCCGTCAACAACATGAGAAAGTGACTCCTGTAATACCATATCCTGATATAAATGCTCCGTCAACAACATGAGAAAGTGACTCCTGTAATACCATATCCTGACAACTTGACAAAAGCTAATAATTTGAAAATGTGTAGTAACATGTTAGGATAAGGCAGCTCTGAGCATCAAACTTGCATTGTTCTTGGCATAAAGTTTTTTGTTATATTAAAAAGGTAGAGACTAGCAACAATCCCTGTGTTTGGTTAATCCATCCATCCATCATCCAATCTGCTATATCCTAACTACAGGGTCACTGGGGCCAACACAGGGCGCAAGGCAGGAAACAAACCCCGGGCAGGGCGCTAGCCCATCGCAGGGCTCGCACACACTAGGGACAATTTAGAATTGTCAATCCACCCAACCTGCATGTCTTTGGACTGTGGGAAGAAGCACCCGGAGGAAAGCCATGCAGACACGGGGAGAACATGCACACTCCACGCAGGGAGGACCAGGGAAGCGAACCCAGGTCTCCTAACTGCGAGGCAGCAGCACTACTGTTTGGCAAAAGTGATAAGTGGCTTGGGGAATAAAACATTGAAATTTTGGGTCCATGGCCAGGAAACTCCCCAGATCTTAATCCCATTGAGAACGTGTGGTCAATCCTCAAGAGGCAAGTGGACACACAAAAACCCACAAATTCTGACAAACTCCAAGCACTGATCTATATTACTAAACCACAGTTAATTTATGCATGGTGGACGCACCAAGGCGCATGCGCACTGCGGCCTTGGCACCCGCCCCAGAGTCCAGAGTCAAACGCAGTGGCTTCCCAAAACGCGGCGGCGCCCCAGAGTCAAACGCAGCGGCTTCTCAGAGTCAGCAGGTGGCGCTCAAATAACACAACGTACTGCGCCGTGGCGCCCGCCCCAGAGTCAAACGCAGCGGCTTCCCAGAGTCAGTAGGTGGCGCCCAAACAACACAACCTGTACAGTCATGGATACAAACAATGAACGAAGGCGCCCACACAAAGACACCGCTTTAGTTCAAATAGGGTTATTGAATTAAATGGAAACTTTACCATGCCTACGACCTGTGAACTAAACCTGAGGTGAAGCGTGCACGCCAGGTTGTACAGCCGCCCGGACGCGACCGCCCACACCACCGCATATACCCTCCATGATATTTCATCACGCAGCGGCTTCCCACCAAGGCGCATATTGCGCCATGGCGCACGCCCCAGAGTCAAACGCAGCGGCTTCCCAGAGTCAGTAGGTGGCGCCCAAACAACACAACCTGTTCACTACACTTGCTCTAATCCACTGTGCCAGTAATACAGATCACATAACGGTCACAGACTCAAACCCAGCGGCTTCCCCAACTCAGTGGCTGGCACACGAACACCACAACCTGTAAACTTAACTTGCTGTGCTCCACTCTGCCAGCAGTCGGTGTCAGCAAAGGCAACAGAATCACGTCTCCACAAAACGAAACTGCTTTAGTACAGATATGCTTATTTAATTAAATGACATTTCCCCAGACGCACCCACCCTCCATGATATGTCATCCATCCAAATATCGGACGGAACAGAAACTGATTGCCATTCTTGGATTTCCGATTCACTAGCGAATCGCGGGCTTACTTGTTATGCAAGAATGAGCTGCCATCAGTCAGGATTTGGCCCAGAAGTTGACTGATAGCATGCCAGGGCAAATTGCAGAGGCCTTGAAAAAGAAGGGTCAACAATGCAAATATTGACTCTTCGCATAAACTTAATGTAATCGTCAATAAAAGCCTTTTAAAGTTATGAAATTCTTGTAATTATACTTCAGTATACCATAGAAACATCTGACATAAAGATCTAAAAACAATGAAGCAGCAAACATTGTGAAAACCAATATGTGTGTCATTCTCAAAACTTTTGGCCACGACTGTAATCAAATGTCTTGCTAGAGTTGCATCATGGCTGACTTTTTCTCTGTCACTTGTAGTAGTTAGTATATCAGCAGACCAATTGTAACGTCCATGGGTTCTGTGAGACTTTTCTGCCTTTTTATGTTCATTTCTCTAATATGAAGGACAGTTTTAGCATTCCTAATACATGCACACGCAACTCACAAAAAGCTTGCACAGCAGCTGATTGTTACACTTCTTTTTACACTTGCTTTACATTCACAAAGTAAAGCAAAGAAACACGATACACATGAGTGCAGCTTACATTTTATATGATAAGGTATATGCTGATCTTCTATTTATGCATATTGAATTAAAACTGGCCATTTAAGATCCACTGCCAATAATCGGTGGATAACTGAATTGTTCATATTCTTAGCAAACAATGGCCAAAAAGTGGCTGCCAACTGCCTCAAAATTGCATTATCATATTTCTCATTTGGGTCAAAATGATTGTAATCTATATTTAACTCTCTATTGCCCAGTCCTACAGAAAGTAGAATTCATAGCAATTCAAAGTTGAATCACAAAAAAAATATAGTGAAAACACGGTTCTTAAAGTTTGAAACGTTAAAAAAAAAATCAAACTGCACTAAAGTCAATGCAGACACAATTTATAAATTGATTTATGATTACCTGATCAAATTGTGCATCTTCACCTCTTTGTAGAGTTTTGGATAATAACTTCTCCTATATCAATGGAAAAAACTAAAGTTAGAATGTAATCAGCCAGTAAAAACCAGACAATATAGAAAATAGAAGCAAAACAGTTTAAACAAATTCTTGCTTATTAAAACATTAAAAGAAATATTTACCTTAAAGAACTGGAGATGGACAAGGAAACTTGTTAACCACTAACTTACGTATTCGAATAAACTATAGATCAGATGACTCTGAACTATATACTTGGGTAGAAACATGGGTGTGTGAAAATTGCTTAATGTGTCCTTCATGATAAACATTGCTAACATTGAACACTAAAAAAAATTTAAATACATGATAGTTGAAGGAAATGAGCAAGGTGAGGTAACACTTGGCAACATATAATCTAAATGTATCAATCAATATAGTGTACGTATCCAAAGCAACATCTCCACGTATATAAAATATAATACAGTGATCCCTCGCTATATCGCGCTTCGCCTTTCGCGGCTTCACTCCATCGCGGATTTTATATGTAAGCATATTTAAATATATATCGCGGATTTTTCGCTGCTTCGCGGGTTTCTGCGGACAATAGGTCTTTTAATTTCTGGTACATGCTTCCTCAGTTGGTTTGCCCAGTTGATTTCATACAAGGGACGCTATTGGCAGATGGCTGAAAAGCTATCCAGCTAACTTTCTCTCTCTCTCTCTCTCTCTTGCGCTGACGTAGGGGGGTGTGAGCAGGGGGGCTGTGTGCAGCTGCTTCCTGAAGGACAGGCTGCACGGAGCTTCGCATACTTAAAAGCTCAAAGGGCACGTATTGATTTTTTTTATCTGTCTCTCGCTATCTCTCTCTCTCTTCCTGCTCCTGACAGAGGGGGTGTGAGCTGCCGCCTTCAACAGCTTTGTACCGGCGGTGCTTCGCATACTTAAAAGCCGTATTGATTTTTTTTTTGACTGCTTGCTTTGCACTCCTTTGAAAAGGAAGATATGTTTGCATTCTTTTAATTGTGAGACAGAACTGTCATCTCTGTCTTGTCATGGAGCACAGTTTAAACTTTTGAAAAAGAGACAAATGTTTGTTTGCAGTGTTTGAATAACGTTCCTGTCTCTCTATAACCTCCTGTGTTTCTGCGCAAATCTGTGACCCAAGCATGACATTCTAAAAATAACCATATAAACGTATGGTTTCTACTTCGCGGATTTTCCTACTTCGCGGGTGGCTCTGGAACGCAACCCCCGCGATGGAGGAGGGATTACTGTACACAAATCTTACTATTAATGCTCCTAGATGCCAGATACACATTGCATAGTGTCATAATTTACTTACAGTGCAAAACATCAAAAAACTCAAGAAAGTTAAAAAAAAAAACTAAAAAAAAAAAAAAACATACAGCATTGCACGGGTGACAAATGGACAGGAAAAATGTAATTACAAATTATATATTACCAGCAGGCATACCCGGCGTTGCCCGGGAATCTATAACTGATGAATTTCCAAAATGAAAGAAACAGAACATAGAAATCGAACAAACATTTTTCTGATTGACATTTTATTGTAATAGTTAATATAAGTGGTCATTTTAGAGGCTTTGAATACACCATATTTTTTGTTTTGTCTTGGGGTGCCAAAAATCAACAAATTGTGAGGATCGCCCACTATAGAACATGTTATGCAGAGTTGTCCGTGTGAAAAGTATGGATTTTCCAAATTGTTGCTTTTAACTTTGAGTGATTACCCTTCAGCCTTATTGTAGATGTTTGAAATGAAAGGGTAAATAATTCGGAGTTAGCGTAAATCTTGGTATGAAAACATCTTGACGTCTTGCACAATGTTTGAGACGGCCAGGAAATAGACATTTTTGAACACGAAATTGTAGACGTTTCTGTGATCAGAAAGCAAGCAAATAGCACCACAAAAACGGAAAGCCAGTCACGCGCACTGGGTCGTTCATGTTTTACATCCATACGGCAGTTCCCCTTCATGCGATGAAACCAGGTGGCTTTCTCATACTTGAGAAACATTGGTAAACAGGGATGCACAGAGACCAAACGTGCCGCTAGATGGCGCCTCCGTTAGCGTCTGTTACAACGTGCGGCCATCTTGTCGATGATAAGCACAGGGACGTGTGGCGAACGCTGTGCCAGTCAAAAGGTGTCCTGCGCTTTACCAAGGTCATTGTTCCCAACCAAACATATCCCATGACCTCCTCCTGGTCACAAAGCAGCCCCATGCCCAGTTTGGTGGCGACTGGACACCTGGTGCAGATTTGTATGGAGGACAAACAAACATCGACTCTGCTTTATATATTAGACAAACCTTTATCATTTTCATACATGTAGCTTTTTGTAAATGCGGTAACTATTAATAGGTCTAGAAAGTTTCTTTGCACACAATATTCTTCTTTTTTCCTTCTTTTATAAAGAACCCCAAATTGCAATGAATAAATTCGGAGATAATATGGCCTCATTACCGAGGGAAATGACTGTTTAAAGAAAAAGTTCAAAATAATGGGCAGAAAATCAAACCTCAATTTCTTTGTTCTACAAACTTATCACTGTAAAGTTGAATCTGAAGAGATATGCAGACATGTTTACATATAAACACTTTTAAAATTACTTATCCTCCTTGAAAATACAACTCCAGTATAAGAAACAGAAACAACTATTAAACTCTAAAACAATGACTGTTTTGACCTTCTTGCACAGCTTTGAAGTACTCCACTGTATTTTAAGTAAGAGTAAAACAATTTACTATTTTACTTCATTGGTTTCATACAACAACAAAACACCTTCTGGACAATATCACATGGACTTTATTATGTTTCACTAGAGCAGTGTTCACCTATAGATAACAGTGGGGTGAGATAATGTCTTTTAATTACTACTGTTCATTATCCACCTTGTATACAATACAGTGATGAAGAGAAACTTTCTGAAATAAAAACAGGCATTTAAAAAGGTAATTTCACTGTGACAAACCACTCTGCAGAACATTAACAGTCACATCACATTACATTAAACAGGACATAATATGCATACAGTATTTCGACAATTATTTTCTGGTTTTTTGGAACCAATTCATCAATCTCCATCATCCAAACTCAACAAAAAACTAACTTTCATCCTTCACTTCTTTCGCTTTCTAAAGACTCTCACACCCTTGATACAAAAGCACATTTCACCTATATGCGTTGTACACATTCACACAGAAGAGTGGTCTGGATGGGCGGTTAAGTATTTGTGATGTATATATGCGAGTTTTTTCTGTTTTGTGTCTGTGAGAGGGAAAGAAGTGAAATGCCAAAACAAATTTCATGCCGGCATCTTAATCCTATTAGCCCTGCCCCTCCCCATCATTTTCAACAACTATTTAAGAAACCAAATATTTTAACTTATAAAAGTAAAACCTGTCACACTGTAAATAAATGGCCTAAGGAGAGCTCATCGAGGTAGGAAACCTACCACGGAGCAGAAGGGCAAAGTCTCTCATTGCCTGCTTATATTTCTCTGTGCATGCTAAGCATCTGTTGTTAAAAGTACAACTGAAATCCTTTCCATCTTCATACCTACCCAAAAAAAAAAAAAAAAAAAATATTGCCCTGCAGCTAAAAAAAAAAAAAAATCTAGCAGAAAGGCTAGACAGCGGTGGATAGCGCTTTGAATACTGAGAAAAGCGCTATATAAATGTAATGAATTATTATTATTATTATATTATGTGCATAATGTAATATAGTGAAGGCCAGTATTCTAGCCTGCTGGGTTATTTCCACAGAAAGGTGCAGCAGCCTTTTGAGAATATGCTTCTATGGCAGCCGATTGCTTGATTTAGAAAGTACAGTAGTGTAATAAATTTGTACAGGCCATTACTCAGGCCAGTCGGGTTATGATGATAGATAGGTCAAGTCAAGAAGCATGCTCTGGTATAGTGCATTGCTGCACCCACCACATGACGAAACAACTCGGGATCCTGGTTGGCAATGCCCCCAGGCAGACACGCAGTCCAGTCCCATCCCCCCAGAAATGACGAACTATCTGTTGCAGCCAGGGAGTTGGATCACCCTCGGGGAATCATGCCACATGGCCAAAGTGCCATAACTGATGCTCATTCACAATGCGAGTAACGTGCCTCATTTGGGACTCTGTAAGCAACCGCTAGTTCGACACAAAGTCAAACCAGTGATACCCAACGATTCTCCAAAGAAACATGGTACTGAAGGAGTCCAGTCTTTGTTTCAGGTCACTGAATAGCGTCCATGTCTAGCAACCATACAGCAAACAGGAAGAAACAGGACTCTAAGAGACTTGGACCTTCCTTCCTTTTGCAAAGATATTGGGAGCACCATACACCCCTTTCCAGCGACCTCATGGTCTCCCAATTCCTCTACTGACTTCATAAGAGACATGAATGTCAATGTGGAGGTAAGTAAACATCTCGACAAGGTTGACATTCTTTCAGCATACAGACACACTACTGATAGATGTGCCAAAGAGGTCATTAAAGGCCTGAATCTTGCTTTTTATGCAGGACAATTACAAGACCAGACACTCGGACTCTAGGCTTGGGCGGTAATACGGTAATATGGTATCCCGCGGGATCTAAAAATAGCAACGGTATCAGTTTCAATACCGTTATACCATCATAAAAACAATGCACTTATATGGGAGACAAGGATTAAATATTAAATATAATTTATTTAATGCCTAAAAATGCGTATGCGTGGTTGTCATCACGTGACAGCGTGGAGGAGAAAGAGAGAGGTGGGGAAAGATGGCGAGTCGCACACCAAGTGACCTGGTCTCGAAAAAGAACACAACTTCTGCAGTTTGGCAGTATTTCGGGTTTCGACCGAACGAGAAGGGAGAGGCGGTAAATACGGACGAGGCAATTTCCAAATTGTGCAACAAAAAGGTGACCACGAGAGATGGAAATACCTCGAACCTAAGGTCGCATACACGAAACCACCATCCACTCACTGCTGCGAGGATGGACCCGAGTTCACTCAGTGCAACAGTTTCAACGCCAGGACCAACAACATCTAGGTCCACCGCCAGTACGCAGCCGACGATAATGGGGGCCTTCGGGAAAGCAACAAAGTACAAAAGGGACAGTGTCCGTTGGAAAACCTGTACTGATGCAGTGACAAAATACTTGGCGAAGAAAATGGTCTCTTTCCACACAGTGGAAAAAAAGTCCTTTACGGACATGGTAAAGGTCCTAGATGCCCAGTATGAGCTGCCTGGACGGAAATATTTCTCACAAACAGCCGTCCCACATTTATATAGTAAAGTTAGAGACAATGTTCAAGTGTTGCTGTCAGCGGCAGACAGTTATTCCTTAACAACTGACATGTGGTCGTCAGTTAACATGACACCATATATGTCTCTGACTGTCCATACTGTTACACCTGACTGGAAACTTGAATCCAAATGCCTCCAAACTACGTATTTTCCTGAGAGTCATACAGCGGACAATCTTGCTGCTGCACTCAAAGTTGCACTTCAGGAATGGCAACTTGACGAGAAAAAACTTTCAGCCATAACCACTGACAAAGCTGCCAACATTCATGCCGCAATCAGGGCCCTGCATTGGCCGTGGCTATACTGCTTCGGTCACAATCTAAACTTGGCTGTCACAAATGGATTGCATGACCAGAGGCAAAAAACCGACTATGCCTTAATATTGTCGGGGCCTTTTCACACAGCTGGCAACGTAAGCATGAACTCCACAAGAAGCAAGTGGACTTGGGACTCCCAAAACATAGTCTCATAACGGTAAGCATAAAACGTGCAGAGAGTTCCTCAGGGGCAGGGGCTCAAATATAAAAAAAGGGGCATATATATATGCTTTGCATCACATAAATAAATTATATTGAAAAGTAGGCTATATTAAAATAGAAAACCATTTTTTAAATTGTAATTTTTTTCCTGTATTTTTTATCAAATAAATGCAGGCTTGATGCGCATAAGGGACTTATTTAGCCTAAAATAAATGTGCATGCAAATTTGACCAAATGGAATAATATACATTAATGGACTTATTTATTTATGCATTCATTTGTTTATTTAGGCCTATTTATTCATTCGTTTATTTATGCCTATTTATTCATTCATTTGTTTATTTAGGCCTATTCATTCATTTAATCGTTTATTCATCATTCATTAATTAATTCATCCATCCATCTGTCGGCAGGACTGCGCAACTCGCTGGGGCTCCAAACTGGCAATGGTGGAGCGCATCCTCGAGCAGGCCCAAGCGATCAGACACGTCCTGTCTGATGACAGGAGGAGCAGCCTGTCCCTGACCTGGCAGGACATGGACGTCTTGAAAGCTGTTCACGAAGCACTGAAACCAGTCGGTGACTTCACTGATATTTTGTCAGGAGAAAATTATGTGACCAGTTCCTGTATCCTCCCCATACTACAGCTCTGCAGGGACAATGTGTTGGCTGCGTCAGAAAATGACCTCCAGCTAACAAAGTCAATCAAAACTGGAATTCTAACAAAGCTGGAGGCCAAGTATGAATCCAATTCAGTGCGCAAAATATTGTGAAAATGCACTTTCCTCGACCCTCGTTACCGTGGAGGATATGAGACGGATGACAACACATTGGCTGAGACCAAGGCTGAATTACAGGCTGAGATCGTGAGCTTAGAGGCAGCAGGTCCAGTGGCCATCAGAGTGGAAGAGGGAGAGGCGCAACCTGCACCCTCACGAAAAAAGATGACTCTGGGAAGTAGTTTTGGGGGACTCTGGGGGGAGCAGTTTTATACACAATTTACATAACATTTATATTATTATTAAGTTTTCAAGCAGTTCGCATACATTTGCAACAAGAGATTTTTCTTCTTTTTTTGCATATAACAAAGACATATGCTTTGCATTTGCCATTCCAACAGATTGCACATCACAAACATTAACACTGTTATCGTTTTTTTCGTGTCTGCCATTTCTATAGGAGGGCGACAATGAGTTAAATTCCAATGGATGTTTTTCAAATGTTGACAAGCAATAAGCAAAAGGTATCACTGAAAACCACAGAAAACAAAAACAGCAAAAAAAAAAACAGTACGAGGAAAGTTCGAAGAAAGAATTTTTTTTTACAATGTTTCTGTTTGGGGATCGTTGTGCAAACGTGCACATCTGAGCTGCGACCACAGATCTAACTGCTCTGTGGATGATTCATTCAGGCATTTCAAGGTCACTTCATTGTAATGAAAGCATCTGCTGAATGTACTTCGTAGTAACGCGATTTCTATAGACTCGTGTCATATGGGGAAACTGTCGGGACCGTAACAATACTTTGTTGTAATACTCTCTCCTCTCTCTGCGCCGCTGCAAAGCCCCGCCCGCCAAGCGTTCTGAAAAGTCTGAGTGAGTCTCCGTTGCCGGCAGTTCTCTCGCAGCACGGCTGTCAGACGGCTGCGGCCCGGTAGTGGGTCGCGGACCGGTGGTTGGGGACCCCTGCCGTAGAGGACCGAGTCGGAGCTGAAATAACAGCCTACTGTTTGGAGCCAGTTACTCAAGGAGACGAGGACCCACTTCTCTGGTGGAAAAATGCTGCCGGGCGTTTTCCCCAGATGTCGCGAGTGGCACGAAAGTACCTGTGCGTCTGTGCCACAAGCAAACCATCGGAGCGGGTTTTCAGCACCGCAGGTAAAGTTGTTGGTCCACAACGTGCCCTGTTAAAGCCGGACAAAGTAAACATGCTGGTTTTTCTAGCGAAAAATCTTGACTAGATTGATGCCACTTGCCATTCGTTCCTATTCGCACTGTGTTTATTTTTATTTATTTAATTGATTCAGGTTTTTTTATTTGGTTTACGTTAAAAACAATATTGGAAAGAAGACTAGAAAGGAGTTTTTGTTTAGGACTATTGCTTTGCAATACGTTTTATAATATGGATGATGTTTATGTTAATTCAACTCTGGTTGACTGTTGTGGGTCTATTTGCACTTTTTTATAAGCTGCTCTTCTTTGTTATTAAAAGTTGTTCAAGTGGTGTGATTTAATTTAATTGATTTGTGTGCGCGTCTCCACGCGAAAACTGTTCTGGATGTTTATGTTAATTTAATTCTGTTTGACTGTTGTATTTGCACTTTTTTATAAACTGCTATTTGTTGCTAATAAAAGTTGTTAATATTGTTCTGCATGTTATTTTGTTATTGTTTCAGTATTAGTGTTTGATATTCAGTTTCTGAACAGTTTAGGCACAAGCCAACAGTTTGGTGACGCTGTCTGAGCCTTACGTCACATTTTTTTTATTATTCACGGTAATACCGTATACCGAGGTAAAATAGGGAGGAGGTTTGACGGTATCAAAATTTGGATACTGCCCAACCTTATCGGACTCCTCACTCAGTCTCATGAGAGCCCTGATCAGGAGTCTCCATTGATTCCGCGAAGATCACAGCATCGTTGGCCATGTCAAGATCTGTGAATCATTCTTCACCAACAGATGCCCCACAGCCGCTGGGCCCCATGACCCTGCCCAACACCCAGTCCATGCAAACATTGAACACACCATTGACAAACCCTGTAATAAGTATATAAGTTTAATATGTCACTGTGCTCTGTACAAAAAATATTTTATAAATCCACTCAATTTCTGTGTGTCAAAGTCAGCAGGAAACGGTATCCTCTGTGCCTTGTTTGGGAATGGCATGATTCATCTAAGTCGGGGCCTGCACATGGATAAAGAGTATAAAGCCTTGGAACATTGCCCGGCACACCTCTGAGGCCGACGGACGGATGGGAGATACCGTCATCCAATCTGGAAAATCCTTCCAACGCAGCAACAAAAATGGCAGACTGTATACATCGGGCTCCCACTTCGGTGATGGTCTTGTCATGGCTTCCTCGTCTGTTATGCCGCGTAAACCGTCATTAAAGAAAGCTAAGTTATTTCTCCTATGTGATTTCTTACCGCTGTATCACTAAGGGAGGGGTATCGCCTTTTTATATCTATATAGTTTCGGGTTATGTAACATGCTGCAATTACAAAAGACAAGGGAGCTAGTGCCCCCTGCTAAATACAAACTCCAGAATCAACTGGGAAAAATGCAACAGGTTTTGCCTACATTCACATTATAATATAATATATGATAGACAGGCCATTATACTGGCCTTTCAGGTATATCCCCACCATGCAGCTGGGATCAAATGGTTAAAAAAATTATGTGACAATTTGTACTTTATGTGCATTATATAGTCATTTATCATTCCATGTAGAATAAGCCACAAAACACAGAGTATATAATCCCTACTAAAAATTGGTATATTAAGATTGTTAATAAAATAATAATTTACTTTGATCCTTCTATAATTTAATTGCATTCTCCTATAATTTAATTGCAGCATGGTAAAGGCACTATACAAATAATAATAATAATCATCACCCTTCTAAAGCGCATCGCTCAGCAATTGTTTCTGGGTGTTATCTGGTTCCCTGCAGCCCTTTAGCACAAAGTATAGCATAGGTGAAGTTTAAGGGGTAGCTGGGGTGCACTATGTTAGTAAAATAAATCTGCAATAAAGTGTACTTTTTTCCTTGATGGCTTTTATTTTTAAGGCGATGACTAATGTAAATATGTTAATAAAGAATATAAATAAATTCATCCTATCCTAAGTAAGTGTCCCTTGCAAGTTGCCTGTCTTTAAAACAAAGAAACATTATGTACAACTTTAATTACAGTTTAGTTTATAGTTAAAAATTTGGCTTGAGAAGTTATTTCAACTTGTGTATTTTGTATACCGTTTATTTTGTCTTCTTGTTGTAACTGTGGCAAAATAGGCACTTTATTATTTTTTTAAAAATGTAGAAAATGTACGCATTGTGAAATATTTGGGGCACTCTGGGAATGGGTTAAGTGTAGTTTTTTATACATTTAATCAAAGATGCACTTTTGTCTATTAAATACTTTGTCATGGTGGTGTGTGTGACTGAGGTTTGCTCTGACTACCGTCCGAGGAATACAGGCATCAATCTGTGACCGCTTCAACAGCTAGGACTGACTACTGAGATCTATTTGCTTAATGGACTGGCTCTCTGGCATGTAAAACAGGAATATACTGTATACAAAATATAGGGTCTCTCAAGTTAAACAGTAAACTAGTCCATGATTGAATTCGTTTCTCTATTTTAACATTTCTATTTTAAAGAAAACAGGATGTTTAAAAAATATGGATGAAGAAAAAAAGGGTTGTAACATATACTGTAATATGGTGCCATAATTTATTACTTAGACAGATTGTGATACTAACTAACCTTTTGCAATGCATGATAATGTTAAACCACTAGATGTTGCCACAACTTTCCTTGTGCTTGCCTAACCTTCTGTTCTTGTTTATTCAAATGGTATTTAAAAACCCAAGCTCTCTTAAACAGAATGCCTCTCTGGTGGTTGGATGCCAAACAAACACAGACATGGACAACTGTCCACAAAAGTCTGCCTTACTGTGTGGTGGTCTTAGTTGTCTTCTAGTGTGAGCAGTCTCACAACCCAATTTTCTGATGTTGCTATAAAACTTCATAAAGTATCAAATCGCAGGATATGGTACATTGGGCATTATTGTTATAATGCTCATTTTTACATTTTTAACTTTAAAAATCTAAATGATCATAGAGCAACATACATACAACTAAATGACCAATGACAAACGCATCTTAGGAAATCTTTACTGGAAGATACACATGCAGCAGTAAATTTATAAATAGACTATGGACATCTAATTCTCCCTGTAAAATAGACAAACTGTATCGTCCACATCTCAACCATCTGCAGGCTCAGCTACGCCTTTTTCTTTTCTTTGTACTTTCAGTACGGCAATAGTCAGTAATGCAGCTCTTTGTTGTCATTTTGAGAAGCCTGTGGTCATCATGTTTGTTTGAATGGGTAAAACTGTCCAGCAGATCCTTGTATCATCTCTGATGGAGGATCACAGGAATCATCGGGTAGAGGGGTCTTTTCTTCGAATTGGCTGGCCCAGCGCTGACTCAGCTATGGAATGGACAATAGAGGGTGCAGCTTGATGGCCAAGGTCTCCAGGACTGTGAACAAATCCATATTGTATTATGCTGATATCATCTACTGTTGAATTCTGATCTGTACTTGTAATATTTCTATTACACTTATTGTATTGAGGATTACTTGTGTTTTGTTCTGTGTATTGTATTGTATTTAACCCCTTTTCTTTTTTGACACCCACTGCACGCCCAGCCTACCTGGAAAGGGGTCGCTCTTTCAACTGCCTTTCCCAAGGTTTCTTCCTTTTTTTTTCCCTACAAGGGTTTTTTTGTGAGTTTTTCCTTGTATTCCTAAGAGCCGAGGCTGGGGGGCTATCAAAAGGCAGGGCCTGTTAAAGCCCATTGTGGCACTTCTTGTGTGATTCTGGGATATATAAAAATAAATTGTATTGTATTGTATTGTACACATATAGTCTAAGCATCCACATTGTAGCATATGTCAACTGGATCAAACACGTTTGTACAGTTTGAGCAGATATACGACTGGCGACTATCATTCAGTGTGTGTAGTCACTTGCCCAGAAATTTAAAAAACTGCAGTTTATACCTGACATAACAGAAACCAAAAAATAAAGCATTGGTTTAGTTTTTATATAGCTATTTGCTATAGCTGTTCTGAAACATTAGTTGTGGCATGGCTAATGTTCACATTTCAAATCTTCGGGGGCTTAAGTTTGACAATGGAAACAGGAAATATTATTTACTTAATGACATATGAAATCCTAAAATTTGTGCAGTATAAAACACAACAAAATGATCAGATATGGCTGTTTCTGGTTAGTTTCATGAAGGTTCCTATGTGGGCTTACGAAATAATAAATACTGGCCAGTGAAATGTTCAGTTTTTCATAAAAAAAAGAAGAACAAGTAACACAAAAGTAACACATTACCTGTTCACTTGTATGTAATGAGAAATTTATCTAAGTTACTTTTAAAAGTAGCATTTACCAACATTGTTGGCAGATGACATGCTTAATGTAGTGACTCAGCTATGGACTGTCATGCAGTGCATGCAGCAGTGCAGAGCGGAGCGGAGACCGGGTTGGAGGGCGATAGCACGAGCTGGCTATATGAAAGAGGATATACAGCTGGAACGATGAGCAGCTGGCATGAACCAATGCACAAAGGGAGTAGGCGAGCTACACAGGGATCAGAGAGAGACATGGCAGTCGTGAACTTGAAGTAGGAGCATGATGGCGTTGTTCAGTGTCTTTTCACCAAAAAGATGTTGAGATAGAGATAGAGAGATAAACAGAAGTGTAAACAGTGTCTTCTGGATCAGAGAAAAAGCCGAGAGCGATGCGGTGAGAGAGCGGATGGGGAAAGAGACTCTGTTTAATAACTGTCCTTCTAATGAGAAATAGCAGCAGCTAGCACAGTTCAGTAAAGGTGTTCCTCACTGCCAGAACACTGGAGAAGACTGTACATAGTTCATTCAGTATGCTACTTCTTTAGCATTTGATTAGATATTTTATACATTTTGCTAACTGTTGGATTTTTTCATTTATTAGGAAAAGTTGTCCATATAATGAATGAGAACTGTACTGTAATCTACATAATTGAGAAAGGAGTTAAAAGTGACACAATCTATATTGTGCACAGTTCCTCTCATCGTCATTACTTTCTTTTCATATACACAAAGTGAATAATGCTAAAAACAATAATAAATTTTAGCTCTGGTCTATGGATATCCGAATATTAGTTTGTCTATTTTGGTTCCTAAAATTTGTGGCTTATCTGGCAGTATATACGGTACTTAGTTTTCTGCACCATTTGCTGTTGGTGCTCTTTTGTAGATTTGAACACATGCCTTGCCTTTATAATGCATGCACAGACAGTTTGCTATAGTGCAGGTGCAAGGCTGAGCTGGTTTTGTATTATAGGACTACTGATGTTTGGGAGCATGCCTGAATGCATGCAGAGCACCACCCTAAATTATAACTGTATACAGTAAAGACGATCTGGAAACCAAGGCCTATGTTTAATAGGAAGTAATCAAACCTGTTTATCAAAAGCATCACTGCTGGTTCTGTGAAATTAAATACCATCAATAAAAAATTGTTTTCTTTTCAAGTTATTTGAAACTCAAGGCAATTTAAAATTTGGCCAGAATGGTGGCTCTCTGTGGTAAAGGATCTGGGTTGGTAACTTGAAGGTTGTCGGTTTGGCTCCAGGCAGTGACAGAAGGAATGCTACTCTGTTGGGCCCTTCAGCAAGGCCCTTAACCTGCAATTGCTCCAGCGGCACTATACAAATAGCTGACCCTGCGCTATGCCCCAAAACATCTTAGTAAGCTGGGGTATGCGAAAAACAGAATTTCCCCTTGGGAATAATACATTTTTTGTAATTGGCACCAGCTTTATATGAGCAGAATGTTTTGGTGTATTGTATGACAAATAAAGCAAATGACTGCAATAAATCAATAATTACAAAAACTGTTATTCTAACTAAGGATGTCATGATACAAAAATTGTTGTACTTAATACTAATACCAGTGAGATTTCATGATACTTGATACCTGTTGAATACCACAGCAAAAATGGAAACCCCTTCCACTGGCTTTTTAATTAAAAGTACCTCCATTATTCAGGTGGACAATGTTGTCCCTTTTATCTGTAACATAATATAAAATATACAAGTGGGTATTAAAAAAAAAGAATTACCCCCTTCAAGATACTCACATTTTTTTGCTTTACAGCCTTAAATGAAAACACACAAACCAATATTTTTTCCAGCTTTACTTACTCAATGCAATCTATAACATCCAAGTGAAAGATATCACAGCTACCATTCAAAATAATTTAAAAAATTAAAAACAAGAAATACTGAGATTAATAAAGGATCACCCTGAGGTATAGCGTGCACGCCAGGTTGTATAGCCGCCCGAACGCGACCGCCCACACCACCGCATATACCACATTCGTTTAGTAATGTAGCCCTCCATGCTCGGATCCGCCGCCATGGTCACTTCAGCACGCGAATCCGCCGCCGTCAGCAAACGACTTCTCGCTGACGACACAGCCATAGAAAAACAAAAAAGAGACTGCAACAATAAACAAAGGTGCGTACAACGCGCTTCTGAAACACCAGAACCAGATGAGTCACAGCTCCAAAAAGAAACCGCTTTAGTACAAATATGTTTATTTAATTAAATGAACTTTCCCAGGACGCGCCCACCCTCCATAATATTTCATCCATCCAAGTATCGGAGGAAACAGAAAGTGATTGCCATTCTTGGATTTGCGATTCTTTAGAGAATCGGGGGTTTACTGGTGCTCTGAGAACATATCGATAAATATCAAATAGCACATTTTGGGTCAAAATAATTGCAATATCAATTTAAGTCCATATTGTCTAGCTCTATTCCAGAGTGAAGACTGAAATAAATGGCAGAAATGCAGCTCTAACAACATTTGGTCAGTTCTGTTCTTCATCTGATAACAAAGGTGTAAATCAGAGTGGAACTGCTATCTCTGCAGAGATTCCTTCAAACAATAAGCACTCAAAAAGGGCATTCATTTTAGGCTTGTAACAGTAGTACTAGGGTGGTGTACCATGTTATCCATTATGAATGTAGTGAGAAGTCAAGCAAAATGACACCTTTTATTGGCTAACTAAAAGGATTGTCTGAAGATCTTGCCTGAACAAGGGGCCCAAGTTGCCTCAAAAGCTTGCATATTGTAATCTTTTTAGTTAGCCAATAAAATGTGTAATTTGGCTTGTAACAGTTCAATGAACTCAGGCACTGGATCTGTTAGTAGAAGGGACCTTGATCCAATCACCATCTCGTCTGTCTTTTGGGAGATGAAAGCTGAAATCTGACATGTAGTTTACTTATGTATAGCACCTGATGAACCCAATACTCTGATCTCTCTGATTCAATGTCTTACTTGTATTTCTAAATGGATGACTAGTAATTTTCTATAGTTATATAAGGTGAGTTAGAAATCTTAGTGGTTGGCAAAAATGGATATAGTAAAGGTCATAAAAATAATCTTGATTCCTTAGCATTAAAAGTAAAGGAGGAGGTAATGAATTTAGGTGTAATCATGGACTCTGAACTAAAGTTTAAATTATACATTAACCAGATTACTAAGACTGCATTTATCCATTTAATGAACATTGCAAAATGTAGATAAAATTAGTTTTTAGTAACTAGATTACTGCAATGCACTCTTAACAGGACTACCTAAGAAAGACATCAATCGCTTGCAATTAGTTCAGAATTCAGCAGGAATAATTTTAAACAGAAAATTATATTTTGGAATACATGCTCCCCTACATTCCAAGTTGACATCTTAGACCTTCTAATAGCAGTCTGCTTATTATTCCAAGAGAGGAGTATAAAATAAGTGGTGAGACAACCTTTGCTCTTATACAAAAAATTCTTGAATACTTTACCAAAAACAGATACACCAGACTAAAACTGTTGAATCATTTTGAAAAATTCCTAAAAATCCACTATTTTAAAATTGGCTTTTTCATTGCTACATACATATATACAAAATTTGACAAGAGGAGACAATTTGGTCCATCAAGCTTGTCTGTTTAGTTAATAGCTAAGCTGTCCCAATATCTCATCCAGATTCTTCTTAAAGGTTGTGAAGGTCTCTTCTTCAACTGCATGTCTTGGTAGATTGTTTCACGGTCCCAGAGCTACATATCAGTTCTACTGCATGCACAGTACTTTCATATTCTTCACTGACTTGCATTCTTAAGTCATTTCTATTTTTCTCAGTTTACTTTTCTGGTTTTTCTGTGGTGCCATTTTTCACCATCACCACCTGATCAAGGGACTGAGCAGTCAGTGGTGATGCTTCAATGAAGGCAGGTGCCCCGGCTGTCCAAGAGACCCACTGCATCAAATCCTCTGGTACAAAGCCTGGAAACAATAACAAATGACTTAAGTACATTTACTTTTAAGTAGAATGCTCAGTGGAGGCTGGGTGGTCTTTTGGCCTTGGAACCCCTAGGAAGATTTTGTTCTTTTCTTGAGCTTATCGGGAGGTTTTTTTTTTTCTGTCCTCTTGGCCATCTGACCTTATCATGCTCATCTTTAGAAACTTACAATATGTTATTATACTATATATAAGGATGCTACTTTACTACTAATTATATATCCATGCTATGTAAGCCCATATATGTTTATTTTTTTGTTACTTATTCATTTTCATTCTTACCTAATTTAAGTTGTTAGTCATTTCTTGTAACTATTTGTTTGACATTTTGTAAAGTACTTTGAGTTACATCATGTGTATGAAAGTGTGCTATAGAAATAAATGCTGTTGTTCATCTACTCTCTATAGAGCAAAAAGAGCATCCACAATATGCACAGAAAAAACCTCAAAAACTTTCTTTGACCTGGAAGCTACTCTCCATAAAACCTTGGACCTGGACCTCTAAGAAGACTGAGAAATAGAATTACTTCAAGAACAGAACTTTAGTGTCTACACCCTTATGCCAAAAAATAGGAACACTCTTCCCTATGAAATTACATGTGACACAGCAAAGAGCCTAACAATGAGCTGAGCAAGGTATCATTACACTACACCATGGACAAAGATCATGTAAAAACAAATAGTTCATACCAACGCAAGCAGAATCCTCTACCTAAATCTGTAGCAATGACCTATAACTCCATCTTAATGTTACACTATAATTCCAAAAGTGAAATGCTAAACTGAATAAAGTAGGAGACTTACCAATTATCTAATTAATTGTTGGTATTTCCAACAGCAAAATTGGATAATAACTGATTGATTAATGTATATCAATTAAAAGAATCTTTAAAACATTTTTCACACACACAAAAAAAAAATCCATATATTTCCACAGTGTAAAAAATGTCAGTAAATTTAACGGTAAAAATAC
Source organism: Erpetoichthys calabaricus (assembly GCF_900747795.2). Taxonomy (NCBI): domain Eukaryota; kingdom Metazoa; phylum Chordata; class Cladistia; order Polypteriformes; family Polypteridae; genus Erpetoichthys; species Erpetoichthys calabaricus. Next base: position 168,494,774 of record NC_041398.2, read on the forward strand.
TGTAAATGGTGAAAGTAAAAGACCTTTTCTGAAAAAAAGGAAAGTTACCTTATGTTCTACTGAAAATTACTTGTATATCTTAAACTTTCATTATTATTTTACAGCCAAGTTCTGTAAAATCAATATTTTTCTACCTTCAAAATATGCTAAATACCATTTACAAATGCATTTCAATTACAATGAAAAAAATCTGTTAATTTTACAGTATAAAACTGTTAAATAGCAAAGGTAAACAACCGTAAAATGTAAAACGCGGTTTCGGTAAAACCGGATATTTGCGTAAGGACACGCCCCCTTTTACCATATTGTTCCTGGTGAACCACATACCTTTGAATAGTAGGGAAAAAACTCAAACTAAGATAGCAGACTTATTTTTCCCTGCGTGCGGATTGTTTTTTGAGGTTATGGAAGCTGATTTATGGTGGGTTGTAATCGATAAGCTGGCACACCTATAGGATACCATACACCACAAAAGCAAACTTTACTTCCCCACCAGACAATGTGTCATAGCTTCCTTAAACATTGAATTGTTTACAATGTGTATAATTAAATGGTACATGTTTGCTATTAGTTGTTACTTTATTGATGCAAGCTGTGTACTGGGGTTTGACCCAGACAATACTTTCTAATGGTTTATTGATTGGCATACTTATTACACTACATGAATTTCTGGTTATGGTTAAACATTCCCTTCTGTTGGAATGTGTTGCAAAGAAAAAATATTTTTAACTACAAAATTATACCGCAGACCTAAAAATACTTTTCTTTTTTACGCTAAAATTCTGGAAATCCAGCTGCCAGTATTTTACCATAAACATTTTTTTTTTTTTTTTTTTTTTTTTTAACAGTGCAGATTTCTCTGCTACAACCATTCAAAAGAGGGATACATGTTACAGCAACAAACCTCTTATACCAAGGTTGGTTCTATCTGGACATCAGTCAGTATATCAATTTAAACTTCAGTTCACCACTTTCAGGGTTATGTGTATTCTGGGGATACCTTGTTTCTTGAAATGTCAAGAGGACAGAATAATGTAGTGTCTGATATTTGCCTCCTTTGGGACGATAGATGAGATAGATTTTATTTTGGGGGTTGGGTGATTTGAGAGTTATTTCTTTGTTTTATTTTATTTGGTAATTCATTGATTAGATGAACGATTGCAAGACCCAGCAATTAAGATGTGAAATTATCAATGAAGATAAAACATTTTACTTCTTATCAAAAAATGTGTACCAGAATACAGCAACAGTATAATTCTGATCAATCAAAACATTTTATAATCTGCAATATTCAACACCTCAATCATAACTAAGACAAACAAGTGTTCTCGTGCTCTTAAAAGCCGAAAAATTACAGGACACCCTTAAACAGTAAGGACCTGTTTCAGCAAATTCCCCCCCCCCCCCCCCCCCCAAAAAAAACAATTACATTTAAGGCAATATTAAAAAAAATGGATTCAGAAGGGTGCTATATTATAGTGGTCAGGAACCTATATGAATCTAAATTATAGGAATATAGGGTCACTATTGTCACACATGGAGTACAGTAAAATGGTTATCTGTATGTGCCAATCAACATGCAACACATTGTCACACTCCAGCACTATGACTAGTAAGTATACAGTCATATGAAAGAGTTTGGGAACCCCTCTTAATTCTTTGGATTTTTGTTTATCATTGGTTGAGCTTTCAAAGTAGCAACTTCATTTTAATATACGACATGCCTTATGGAAACAGTAGTATTTCAGCAGTGACATTAAGTTTATTGGATTAACAGAAAATATGCAATATCATCATAACAAAATTAGACAGGTGCATACATTTGGGCACCCCAACAGAGATATTACATCAATACTTAGTTGAGCCTCCTTTTGCAAACATAACAGCCTCTAGATGCCTCCTATAGCCTTTGATGAGTGTCTGGATTCTGGATGGAGGTATTTTTGACCATTCTTCCACACAAAATTTCTCCAGTTCAGTTAAATTTGATGGCTGCTGAGCATGGACAGCCTGCTTCAAATCATCCCATAGATTTTCAATGATATTCAAGTCAGGGGACTGTAACGGCCATTCCAGAACATTGTACTTCTCCCTCTGCGTGAATGCCTTTGTAGATTTCGAACTGTGTTTTAGGTCATTGTCTTGTTGGAATATCCAACCCCTGCATATCCTGAAGAATTTGTTGATATTGGATTGAATTCATCTGACCCTCGACTTTAACAAGGGCCCCAGCCCCTGAACTAGCCACACAGCCCCACAGTATGATGGAACTTCCACCAAATTTGACAGTAGGTAGCAGGTGTTTTTCTTGGAATGCACTGTTCTTCTTCCGCTTTTTGTCATGACCAAATAACTCAATTTTTGTCCATTCAGTCCAAAGAACTTTGCTCCAAAATAAATCTGGCTTGTCTAAATGAGCATTTGCATACAACAAGTGACTCTGTTTGTGGCGTAAGTGCAGAAAGGGCTTCTTTCTCATCACCCTGCCATACAGATGTTCTTGGTGCAAATTGCGCTGAATTGTAGAACGATGTACAGACATCTACAGTGATGTTCTTGCAGGTCTTTGGAGGTGATCTGTGGGTTGTCTGTAACCATTCTCACAATCCTGTGCATATGCCGCTCCTGTATTTTTCTTGGTCTGCCAGACCTGGGTTTAACAGCAACTGTGCCTGTGGCCTTCTATTTCCTGATTACATTCCTTACAGTTGAAACTGACAGTTTAAACTTCTGAGATAGCTTTTTGTAGCCTTCCCCTAAACCATGATACTGAACAATCTTTGTTATCAGATCTTTTGAGAGTTGCTTTGAGGATCCCATGCTGTCACTCTTCAGAGGGGAGTCAAAGGGAAGCTCAACTTAAATACCTTTTCTAATGATTGGATGCACCTGTCTATGAAGTTCAAGGCTTAACGAGCTAATCCAACTAATTTGGTGTTGTAAGTAATCAGTATTGAACAGTTACATGCATTCAAATCAGCAAAATTACAAGGGGACTGCACAGCCAGTTTTTCACATTTGATTTAATTTCATACAACTAAATACTGTTTCACTAAAAATCTTTGTTCGGAAAACACCCCAGTACTCAGATGTTCCTTGGAAATGAAAGACATACCACTGTTATTTTTTTTGTTGAAAGTAGAGTAAATTATTATGCAGGCTGAGAGGGGTTCCCAAACTTTTTCATATGACTGTAGCAATACAGCCCTACAGGAAGATACCCAAGAAATGTGCGTCTCCTGAAAACAAGTTAACTGGCTGATTCAATGCCCTTAATGCTTGGATACTTGCAAAAATGTTCCAGATCATGGGAACATTTAGTTGCAATCATATAGTTAACTCAAGATATCTGACATTTCCTTGCTATACTATTGATCTTGTCATATTATTCCATGTGCTACTTTAGGAAGACTTGGGGTTGTACTTGGTATTTTCTCTGAACTTTTAAGTGCTTATTTCAATTGTAGTCAAAACTACTGTTTATCATCAATAAGCCATGGTCGGGTTCTGCCTGAGCATACCTGTTTAGAATGGTAAAGTACAGAACTAAATAAGTCTCTCTTCAATAATAGGTACTGTCTCAGAATGCTGCTGCCAGCTGTGTGTAGCCAGAAGATTACATTAGGAGCTTAATTGTTCAAAAGATTAAAATACATTATCAACATAAATATCTTTATATATTGGTAATCCTGTGTGTCTTCCATAGGTTGTAATACTGCATAGGTTAGAGAAGGGTGAAATATGTGATTATCATGTATAAGAGAAAACAGAAAAAAGCTTCTCTGCCTTATAAGCATCCTTCATTGGTTAAATATCAACAGTTAATGTTAGACCTATAGGATTGGTGGTATATTGATGGTCATGACTGTTAACTGGAGCATAGAGCAGAATAAAGAATGTACAATTAGAACAGGATATAGTTTTTCTTAGATACTACACAGGAGTAGATTGGTGGACTTTTGCCAGTTTCCATTGTTTTATGGTGTGAATATTTGTAGCCCAGTAATCGAGCTAAAAGTTAGATAGCACCATGCCACCTTCTGCTGCAGTCTCCTATTTAAGTGTTAATGAAAACTGCTTGTTCTAGAATGAACTAGTGGAGACCTCTGAGTTAGTTGGTCATCTCTTGTTTTGCTCTGCATGTTATTGTTTGGCTGCTGGTTGATGAAAAAAAAACAAAAAAACAATTAAGCAAGTCAATTATAATTGAAGTTAAATTAGCAGCAGTAACTAGCTGCTAATTAAGAAAGCGGCTGATACAATCAAGGTTATTATAGTTTTGCCTTTTTATATTAGTTTTTATTTCTATATTTTTTCTGACCTTACTTGGAAATTCAGTTTAGTTTTAGTTTTCCTTCATTGTGTATTTTTAGTTTAGATTTTATTTTTATATATATATATATACTAGCAAAATACCCGCGCTTCGCAGCGGAGAAGTAGTGTGTTAAAGAGGTTATGTAAACATATATATACATAAACATAGTGTATATACATAAATATATACATATACACATCCACATATATATACATATATCAACATATATATACACATACATATATATATATATATATATATATATACACACACATGCAGACACATATACATATATATACATATACATATTTGTATATCTACATATATACACACATATATACATATATATACATATACATATTTGTATATCTACATATATATAAACATATATACATATATATACATATTTGTATATCTACATACATACACATATATCTATCTATCTATCTCTCTCTCTATATATATATATATATATATATATATATATATATATATATATATATATATATATATATATAGTTGATTAGCCAGTGGATTTGCTCACTGAGTGCAAGAGAAAAAAATAAAATGTATGTATAAAATAAGTTAAATTGCCAAATTTATTTTTCCACAAATAAAGAGCACTTACAATAACACAGAAATCAATATAAACAACATTAACATCATTATCATTTGAGAATATGAAGTAATATATAAGAAGCACATTGCATATAAATATTAATTATTAAACATTAAAATGTTCTTCTATAAAACAGTACCGTGGCTATTAGTTTGTCTGTCCAGGATTTTAAATGAGCTGTAGCTCGCAAACCGTTTCACCTATTGACTTGAAATTTGGTACACAGATACTACGTCACGTCTACTATTCGCTTTCCCACACATATGAACACATATATATATATATATATATATATATACACACATACATATACACACACATACACATATATACATATACATACATAGTGCGTTGCAACACGGGCTGTGATTGTTACATGGGAGGGAGACGACAAATCACAGCTTCCCGCTTTGTAATCGGGCTTGTGATTGCTGCTTTGACGGATGCCCAGATCCCACAGTATTTCCCCTTAGGAGAGGCGTTAGGCAAGTGTAATTGAATAGCGGTGGTGCAAGTTATTACTCTTTTTATCTTTATTTTATTTTATTGTAGAATCAACTCACAGCTGCGCGCACCAGTGCGTGCGTGGCGGATGCGTACGGCTGACGTTTTCATTGTCTACCACCTTCGCTAATCATTCTTGAGGCAGATTGAAGACTTAAGTGCCAGCTTAACTGAAAAATTAAAGAAAACATACTAAGTTCTAAAAGAAATCAGTTTTAACGGGAAAAGATGCCGACGAAAGAAGAGAAGCAGCGGGACGCTAGGGTCAAGAGCTGCTCATTAAGCAGCAAGCGCATCAACCTCTGAGCAAACGAATGGTAAACGTACAGAGAAAGAGGATAAATACTATGAATGGTCATGTCAAGTGTATTCACTCCACGTTATCGTGCAGTGCGCTGTTACTGGTATTTTGATAAAAGAATCTGAATAACATATAAGAATCGTATAAATTATTAAACAGTAAAACATTAACATTTAAGAAGTAAAGATACATTGAGTACTACTGTAGTGCTTTCGGGTATAGTACATTTTTTGTTTGCCCATTACATGCATAAATGTATAAATTTTTTGGTGTACCTACCCAAGAACACGCGACATGACCCGGCAGTTAAAAATTTATCGCTCCAGCAATTTTAACTCTGTTACAAAGTCATCTAATATGGTATTGCAAACGGCAGCGGGAGCGTTTCTATAAACTCAATTTAAACTTACTGTTTACACCGTGCTTTGAAGATGCATAGTATGTGACACGTGTTTCGCCGTAATTGTGGGCTCATCAGGAGTACACAGTCACTGCACTCCCTTACGGGAATCGATCCTCGGACGTAGAGGCGAAGCCCCTAACGTTGTGCCACGGCGTGAGGTTCGTTCATTTGACAGCATGTAGATCGGGGTAATTACATTGCAGGCATTCGTAGTCTGATTCACAATCTGATTGTATGGGTGGTTACCTACCAGGTAACGCTTGTGGTTGGTGAGCAAGTCGGCTAACTTCTGCCACGGTGCCCTCTTTCAGTTGCGAGAAGCAGATCATACAATGGTTGAAATATTTTAATATATATAGCAAAATCACCGCGCTTCGCAGGGGCGAATATGGTATTGCAAACGGCAGCGTTTCTATAAACTTAAAGTTACGGTTTATACCGTGCCTTGTTTCATATTCTTTTCCTACCTTATCAATTGTGTAATGTGTTTTTTGAACAGGTTTGATTAATGCAAGTGATCACTCCTGCTGCGTTCAGTCACTTCACGTGAGCCACTCTCTTGTGTGATGTTGCGATGTCCACGGGTTTATTTAATGTTAGCTAAGACCCGGCAGTTAAAAGTTTCTCGCTACAGCAATTTTAACTCTGTTACAAAGTGATGCAAACTGTCGTTTATACCTCGTGTCTTCTCATGAAACTTGTATCTCGCGAATATGGCATTGCAAACGGCAGCGGGAGCGTTTCTATAAAGTTAAGGTTACGGTTTACACCGTGCTTTTTTATACCTCGTGTCTTCTCATTAAACTTGTATCTCGCGAATATGGTATTGCAAACGGCAGCGGGAGCGTTTCTATAAAGTTAATTTAGACTTACGGTTTACACCGTGCTTTTTAATACCTCGTGTCTTATGAAGATGCTTGTATGCGTCACTCACTCGCTTCTTATTGTTTCGCTGCCTTGTCAATTGTGTAATGAATGTTTTCTTCTGCGCTCTTTGGGGCTCCTCCTTCTTTTCTACGTACTGAGTTCACAGTCAGTTCACGTGATTACGTGGGAGGCGTGATGACGCGACACGCAACTCAGTCTCCTACGGCCATCTTGCTGCCTACCATTACAGTATATGGACAAAAAAGAGGTTCCAGTTATGACCATTACGCGTATAATTTTGAAATGAAAACTGCCTAACTTTTGTAAGTAAGCTGTAAGGAATGAGCCTGCCAAATTTCAGCCTTCCACCTACACGGGAAGTTGGAGAATTAGTGATGAGTCAGTCAGTCAGTCAGTCAGTGAGTGAGTCAGTCAGTCAGTCAGTGAGGGCTTTGCCTTTTATTATTATAGATATATATTAGTTTCAGTTTTAGTAATTATGGCATGGAGCACCTACGGCATTAGTTTTGTATCACAGTCAGACAGAACTGTACACTTAACAGATTTGGATATGAGTTTAATGTTATTGGAAGCTTACTACACTGCCTGGTTTTGTTTTTGTCTGATAAAAACAAGCATAATCAAAACTAGACACTGAATATGAACAATTTTATACAATTTTATAATTTTTAAAATATTTTCTCATGAAAATCACAGGGTCTTAGACTTGAATGAGTGTGCAGACCCCACCTAGCATTTAGTGTCAAGGTTAGGGGCAGTGAGTCTTGAATAGACCATCATAAAGGACAGTAAACCCATAATGAGCAGAGCAGGTAATAGGAGTACGGACAGGCATAAAACAACAGAGACAGCGTTTGAGATTAAAAACAACATATACATTATCTAAACCTGTTTATCCAGAGTAGGATTGCAGGAAATCTGGAGCCTACAGCAGCAGGTTTGGATGCAAGGCAGGAAAAATCCCTGGTATGCAATATGTATGATAAGGCTGATGTTAAGAACAAAAAGAATATTATATTTCATATCTGTTTTGAGAAAGAGAGAAAAACATTGAAAAAAGGGAGACAAATATTTGAATATATAATTCTGCTAATGGATTACTTTCACAATATCAGGTATTTTGAGTTGTGAATATGAACTAAAAAAGACAAATTAAAAAATATGGAATAAATACAAAAATCCATTAGTATGTTTAGTTTTCATCACTTGTTAGACTCTCTACCTTTGTTTGTATCGCTTTGTTTTTAAACGATGTTTTTAAAGCAAAAGTGATTGGCCAGCAACAATATTCTGATCTTGTATGATGACCTAGTCAGTCTCTCGATCAGTGCTTTTTTATTTTCAAAAACTGGGAGTGCTCTCCCCTCGACTTTCTTGTATACTCAGATATGGGGATGGATATTTGAGGAGTAAACTGCAAGACAATGATTATATTTTTATATTATGTACATTAAGAAACCAGAAACAACAAATCAAATTAATAATATATTGAACAATTATTATAAAAGTAAAGTTGAATAAATTAGACTCGGCAGCTCTATTAATAAAAAAATTTTAAAAAATCGAGTATGTGTTCGGGTAAAGTACCACTTCCAGGTGATGGATTTGGCCCAAAAGTTAATGCAGATCTATAATTGTGGTGTAACAACCACATGCCAAATTTCATCCATCTATCTAGTTGTGTTTTTGACTTATCGTGTTTATACACACACAATTCCAAAAACAGTATTGTTGGACACTGGTTAGTCTATAACATCAAGATTCATCAAAATATCGAGGTCGAATTTTTTCATGATTACTATACTTTCTCTATACTTTGTATATGAGAAAGTAAAAACGATTTCTCCTGTGCTAAGTGGCAGGTGAATTGCTGTCAACAAAAAGCAAACACCTGAGAAATAAACTGAAACGTTACTCACTCGTGATTTTTCTGTCCATATGGTAAACGTTTTGTTGACCAGTACATTGTGATTTCAGCTGTTTGAATTACATCTTGATATACAAAAAGCACGAAGAAAGGTGGCACACAAACTGCTTTCTATTTCTCATGCTTTACGCACCCGCACTCAGATTGCTCTGTCACCTCAAATGCTGTGTGAACAGTCGCCCTCCGTCACCAGCCGCCGCTCACTGGATATGTGGGCGACTCATGGTGGATGACTTTCTGTTTTAGAGTTAAAACTTACAAGGGTTAAATTACAGTTTACATTTAAATTATATAAGATTTATAGTTAAATTATATAAGATACTTGTGAGGCATCATCCAGAACACTGTCACATAAAATAAAGTTCAGAGAAGAGCAACTAATTCTAGGACTGCTGGACATGAGCTAAGATGAGAGATTGATAGAATCGAATCATATTAGGTTAGAAGTACTCAAAATTATGAACAGCATTAGTATGGTAGATCCCATTTTTTACTTTAAAATGAATTCTTCAACAAGAAGACAGGGATACATATGGACACTAGCCAAGGTTGGCAGCACATTGCACAATTTCTAGTCAGTAAGTGTGTCAAAAATAACGACTGCAGCTGCTGGATCTCATCACCCTGAAAATATCAAATTACATGATTAGCAATCACAGGGGATAATGGACTATCCAACTCCTGTTAATGTGCTACCTGACGGTGCCAACTCCTGTACAAATGCTTTCCAGGTATGGTGAGCTCATCCCCAAAATCAGCCCATTCTTTTTCCTTTTTATTCTATCAGTATGACAAACAGAAGAAAATGGACACACAATCCTCATTTCATTCTTTCCTTGCAGCGAATGGTATACATTGATAATAATTAATAATATTAGATTTTATTTATATAGTGCCTTTCCCAAGATCAAGGTGCTTTACAGAGTCTCAGAAATCAAAGCAGGTTATATGTAACAATATACAAATAATTTCTGCATAGAACACTTAAATACAGGATATACAAAGCAATAAATAGAATAAAATGCAATACCCCTGAGTAAATAATAACTTCAATACTAAAAGAAAAGCCTGAACAAATAACAAAATATGTGATATAACACACACACACAAATTATCCTGGGCATCCAGACAGAGAGGTAAACTGAAAGAAGGAGCAAAATATTAGTTTAAGTTAAAAGCCTTCGTGAAAAGATGAGTTTTAAATTGTTTTTAAAAAACTGAGTCAACTGATCTAATTAATTTTGGGAGGTCATTACAAAGTCTGGGTGCTATAGAGCTGAAGGCACTGTCACCTATAGAGTACAAGTTAGTATGGGGCACAACAAGATTGGCAGAATCAGAGGACATTAGTCGGCTAACAGGAACATAGTGATGCAGAAGGTCACTAATGTAGTCTGGTGTGAGGCCATTTAAAGCTTTGTATGTTGTTAATAGAATTTTATATTAGATCCTGTAAGACACAGGGAGCCAGTGAAGGCAAGCAGGAAGGGTGTTACATGCTCACTGTTGCTGGTTCATGAAAGGACTCTTGCAGCAGAGTTTTGAATTACCTGGTGCTGTGATATAAGATCATAAGTGGCAAATGCTAGTAGGGAGTAACAATAATCGAAGAGGTGATGTGACAAAAGCATGGACAAGTTTCTCAGCATTAGAAAACACAAGGAATGAGATAACACTGGATAGAGCAATTTAATTTTAAAGAGTTATACTCCATCCAGGCTGTAATTTCACAGAGGCAAGTTCTGAGCTGAGAAAGCTCTGATGAAGTTTCACTGTTAACATTGAAATAGAGTTGAGTATCATCTGTATAAAAATTATAACACAGTCCAAAACTATGAATAATATGGCCAAGAGGAAGCATATGTAGCTACAGAAGAGCAGGGGTTCCATTAATTTATTTGAAGTTAAGTAATTGGTGAGATGGGAGGCTACAATACGCTCAAGAACTTTTGACAGAAAAGGTAAGTGAGAAATAGGCAAAACATTGTTAAGATTGTTAGCATCAAGACCAGACTTTTTTAACTTTGTGGTTATAGAAGTAATTTAAAATGTATTTATCATTGTTGAAACAGTTGGGATTATGGCGTGAAGGCAGGATTTAATAAATGTGGAGGGGATTGGCTCCAGTACACAAGAAGTTGGTCTCATCTTGCAAAGCAGGTCATCAACAAATGCAAATGTGACTGGTGAAAATTTAGAAAAGGAGCTGGATGGAGTGGGAAGACAGAGAAAGATTTAAATGGATGATGGATTTGTGTTGGTTGAATTCTTTTGATTTTTAATTTTTTATGGAAAAGTGGAGGAATTTTTCACAAACTTCAGTAGAGGAGATAATTGGGCAAGATGCAGGTTGAAGTAGTTTAACTACAGAGAACAAAACACGCGGGTTATCATGGCCACTTTCTATTATTCTGCCATAATGCATGTTCTTGGCTGCAGTAAGTGCATGTCTGTAAGCCCTTTAATGGTCAGAGAAATCCCAGATGTGCACACTGAGGCCAATCTTATGTGACATTCTCTCAAGGTGTCGGCCAGCTACTTTCATAGACCATAATTCTGAGTTTTACCATGGACCTACATGCTTAATGGAAAACTCCTTATGTTTCAAAGGAGCTGCTTTATCTAATAATGAATGAAGGTCTGAGCTATAGTAGTCAACAAGTCTATCTAGTGTAGATGGAATAGGGGAAGTCAGAAAAAGATCAGAAATCAGTCCAGAAAGGATAGAGGGATGGATATTTTTAAGGTTACTGAAAGAAATTTGACGTTTAGAGGTAAGTGGAGGGAGAGGTAATGAGACAGTGAAAAGTACTGCTTTATGGTCAGAGAATCCAAAATCACTGCTATAAATGTTGCTGACAGGTAAGTCAGATGTGCAGATCAGGTCTAATATATCACTACCAAAGTGGGCAAGAAAATGTTGCACCAAGTCAATTCAGTCCAGCAAGGACAAGAATTCATTTCTAAATTTACACACAGGAATGTCAATATGGATGTTAAAATCAACAAGAAAACTAACTGTCTGGAACAGTGAACTTAAGTGGGTTATTCAGTCAGATGAGACGAGAAGAGACCCAATGTACTTTGGGGGATGAGTGAGAACAACAAGAAAGATAGAACCAAACTTCATTATTAGTTTAAGAGCCAGAAACTCAAAAGACAATGAGCAGTCAACTGGGATTCTTTTGTTGTTTAACTCAGACCTAGCAATTAACTGCAACACCTCCACTTTGTCTTGAGCTACAAGCATCTGTATATTAAACATATCCTGATGATGTTACCTCTGTAAGAGACTTAATTCATTGTACATTATACTTCTAAATGTGCACTCATTGGATGTCAGCTCTCTCAAGTACAAGAGCCCGCTCTGCAACTCAGAACTGAGTCAAACCGTTTTATTTAGTCATACTTACTAACACACCTGTCTGACTGAGTTGCTTAGGATGTCTAATATCCCTGGCTTGCTAAGATTATATAAATGAAGGTTAGGCCTGAAAACATCTGTGGTGTTACAGGAGCTTAAGGGTACATTTGGCACAAACATTGTGATGTCTTTCTTCAAAAATAAAGCAACATGACAACAACTTATTTGGAAGAACATCAAACACAGCATCACACTCTCTAAAATGAATCACAGTAGCCGACACATTCTTCTATCACACCTGTGTCACAGAGCATATAAATGCACAATACCAACTGGAAAGAAGTCTGAACAGATTCCCACAGCCTTAAAGATATGAAATCTGTAAATACAGGCAAAAATACATACGACAAAGAATAAAAATAAGAAGAAAATGCAAGCAATTTTAAATAGTAGCACTCACCAGAGACTCTGTCATCACAACTTCAATCTTCTTCTCAGCTTGGACTGTAAACTCAGCAAACAGACTCTTGATGACATACTCCCCAGGTTTGAGTTCTGGGTCAATGGTGATATTAGACATGATGGCACTCTTATCCCAGGCAGAGCTGTAGCCAGGAGGACCTCGACGTCTATTAATGTTGCTCACTGGAGCTGATGCTAAAAGAAAAATTATATTCTAATTGTACTCATTTCTCTAAATGCTTAAATTCACATCTGAAGATTTCACTATTCAGATCATTTATTTCTATAGAAAACAAATTTCAATAAATAACAAAAGTACATTTGTATTTCTTGTATATATAGTACTGAGAAATTACAGGAATAGTGAAAAAATATCAACCTTGAGAGTGATGAATCTTGACATTTTAAACCTCCTTGACTCCTAAAATTCCACATATAGAGAACGAATAGGAAATGTAAAAAAAAAAAAAATTTGACCGCAAGATTTTGATGAATCTTGACATTTTAGACCTTCCTGTGTCTGAAAATACCATTTTTGAAATTATGTCTGTCTGTGTGTAAACACAATAACTTGGAAAGTCAAGGGGAGCACACTCCCAATTTTTTTTTTTACAGCTAACCATTTAAGTACAATAATGTGAGCAGTAAGTTCAAAAGATTATTTCCTCAGGAATTAACGTGCCTATAGTAGCTTTCATAAAAGGGTTCTCTTATATGTGTTTCAGCACATTTTGTTGCAACATATTATTACTACAGCTTCCTCTCAAGGCCCCTTTACCAATATACCTATCCTCACCTCAACACCTTTGTTCTTTCTTAGCAATTTCAAAAGTTCCTTTACACATAATGCTTTTTTACACTAGCTGTATCTTTCATATTTTTAAAATGCAGAATATGAAAAAGATGCTAAAAAGTAATAATAAAGGATACTATTTGTATAAAAAAAATCAATGAATAAACTAATTCATTAAAAGTAACAAGTTGCAAATTAAGGAAAATGTACATATCTAAGTTTAAATGGCTACATGAACGAACACATCAAAACTGAAGACGCCACTCCAAATATTAAACAGTACAAGCCTTAGCCACTTAAAATGTTAATGTCTTACTATGATGCAGCATTCAAACAACAATTCAAATACATAAAGAAAAAGAGAGAAAGAGAGAGCACTGCAAGACTACAGATCTATTTATAAAATACTAATTTAATAATATTGAAGCTCAATTTTATGTCAATGTGTGCAATGGTCACATAACTTCATTTCGTTATGTCTGTGTCTAGTATACAACCCTCAAACACTGGCTGATCATACAAATGCCTCCAATTAAGGAAAAAAAATCAAAATCATAATAAATTAAAGCTTCTTTTGGTAAATTACAACACATGTCAGTGATGCAATTTGTAGCAGTCTTGATTGGTTTTGATATACATTTATGCAGTCTATGTAACACAGCCTAGGGGTGGGCGGTATGACCAAAATTCTATATCACTGTATTTTTCTAAATTATCCCGGTTTCACGGTATTTTTTTCCCCATACATGAGTGGATGTTAACCACATTTTCCACTGCAATTACTGGCTACGAATAACCTATTCCACTGTCAAGAGTATTGTACATTGTACAAAAAAAACATTTTAATGTGCACACAAGTATTAATACAGGTTTGCATTGCCCCATAAAGTGATAGTTTTCAAGGGGGTGGCACTAATGGAGAAGGTACCACATTGCATGACAGATGCAGTCAAAATATAGAACCTTTTTATTGAACAAATTTTGCAAAAACTTAAACTATAATTCTGACAACATATTTTCAACCATACAAAGAGGCATTTAGACTTAGTAAAATATCCAGAAGTGCTTGTCAAAAGTTGTATTGCACTGAATATGTCTTAGAAAAGGAATAAATAGTAAATATTTTTTGTAAACCAACTACACTTTCTGTTAATGTTAACAATCTCTGTCCACTGACACGTTAAAAATGACTTTTTAAACAACTTTATCATCATTAAACTGCATAATATTTAAACTAATAAATAATAACAATAAAATAAATAATAGTATTATTACTGATAGTTGCACTATTACTTCAAGACTTCAAGCCCAGGTGTATTACACAGTATTCACCAAATTAAAATAAAATAAAACAAGTGCAACTTGGTGATGACATCTTACCAACTGTACCATCATTTAGGCAAACTGCATTAATATGGACCTTGCTTCAAGCTAAGCTATATGCATAAATAATAAACCTGCAACTTGCATTTATAATGCTATTTGTGGTATAGCCCTACGGAATCGTATTAGGGCCACGGTGAAGAAAAAAACAATTCGGACACAGGGAAGAAAAAAACAAACTATATGTCGAGAATAAAGTCAACATTTCCACTTTATTCTCGCCGTTTATGTCGAGAATAAAATCAACATTTCCACTTTATTCTCGCCATTTATGTTGAGATTAAAGTCGACATTTCCACTTTATTCTCATAGTTTACTTCATAATTAAAGTAGAATGTCGTAAACTAAACTTCCTAAAATCAATGTTTAATTTACTAGATTTTGTCAAACCCCGTCATAAATTAATGCAGCACATTAAATGCTTTGTGTTAAGTGTTCCCGACCCAGTTGTTAATCACTACGCTTCTTAAACTCACTTCCTCCGCACTAAGAGGAGGCAGCGATCACCATACAGAATCCATTCACTTCATGATATTCCTGCTTTCTGAAAATTTAGAATGCTAAGATAAATACTTGATATCATTTTCATGATGAAATGCATTAAAGCAGGTATTACACATGCACGGTAGTGAGGCTGTAGTGCTGCTCCCTCGCAGTAAGGGGTCCCCAGGTGTATGTTCAGTGTAGAGAACTTTATGGCAGGTGTGACGAGGCTCCAAAAAACTGGATGTATGAATGGCTATCGCACAGGTTTAACTTAAATATTGTGTAAATGTTGGGTTTGTGATCTGGTGGTCGGAGACACGAACACAGAATTCATTGCATGTTCTTCTGAGCGGGCTATCTTTATTGCATGCATGCTGTCTCTATCTGACGTACCAAAACCCCAGTTCCTATCCTTCCTTTTTCTTTCACCACATAACCAATCACCACACGATAAACGTCTTTGTGAAATTAAAACTAGTTATAAACTTAGCCCACAGAGTGTTCAGAACTTTAAAAATATCTTCGTTATACATGTTTAATTATGCCATCCATTCAGAGTTGCGCCCATCTCTGAACGAGTCGCCAGCACATCGCAGGATGAATACAAGCAAAACATACACTAGCAGGGTCAATATAACATAACAAAACCCCACATCCTACATGACTTTGAAAGGAAACTGAAGCACGCTGAGTAAACCCACCAGAAAAACATGCAAATGCAAGGCAGGCACGCCGCCGTGCCGCCATATGATTAATGCATTCTTTAATGCATTTCACCATGAAAATTATATTAAGTATTTATCTTAGCATTCTAAATGTTCAGAGAACAGGAAGATCATGAAGTGAATGTATTCTGTGCGGCGATCGCTACGGCGCCTCCTCTTAGTGCAAGAAGAAGTCACTTTAAGAATCTCGGAGAACACTTAACACAAAGCATTTAATGTGCTATATAACTTATGATGGGGTTTGAGAAAATCTAGTAAATTAAATATTCATTTTACGATGAAGTTTAGTTTACGATGTTCTACTTTAATGACAAATTACGAGAATAAAGTCAACATGTCGACTTTATTCTCGTCATAAGCGTCAAGATTAAAGTGGAAATGTCGAGAATAAAGTCAACATGTCGTCACACTATTACACAGTACCCAGATACATTACACTGTATTGAAAACAAATAAAACAAGTACAACTTGGCTTGCAGTATTATCCAGTAGTATAGAAACAGTATTTACACATCTGACCTTTTAAAACTAAAGTATCTCCAGGCGACGGACATGACTCCTTTTTTCGGCAAAAGTTCTTCTGTGTCATCATGTTCAACTTTATCGTCGGCTTCAGTTTCGGAATGTTCTCTGTCCATTTTCACTGCGCAATACCTACGCTACCGCTACCTATTTGGTGGTGTAGCAGTGAAAAAGAGCCCCCGCGCAACAAATCTGTGTTTAGCGGTGTAGCAGTGAAAAAGGTCCCCACTTGAACAGTTTCCCGCTGCACCACGTTCCGAACATCGTTTAGGCAATTTAAACCGGTGTTGCGGTATAAGAAAAATCCATATCATAAAAAAAATAAAAAACGGTTTTCGGTATGAACCGGTATATACCGCCCAGCACTAACACAGCCTATATAATCTTAGCAGTTCCAAAAAAGCTGTACGGAGTGGTTGTAAATTCAAGCAGCCACGATATTTGTGAATAATATAGGTATGTACACCACTGATTTCACAAATTGGAGGATGAAACAAAGAAAAATATCCAATCAAGTATTGGTTTTGGAAGAATCTTGTCTCCATACTTACATAAATTGTCCAAAAAAAAAAGAAGTATTATGCCACAGATGGTTGATCACATAGCACTTACTATGGACCTCCATTACCATTTGCCCCTACTCTGCACTGCACCATGCCACACTTCACTGGGAAATGCTGGAAGTGGACAATAGACCACTCCAGCTGTTCCGAACTGTAAACATACTTGAAGCTATTTCTCAGTTAGATGGACCTTTTTCTCCAAGTACTCAGTTTCAGGTTACTTTTACATTAACAGTTGAGAGGCCCCCACCTCCTCAATGCTGAATGGTTAAAGCTGGGGAGAAAATAGGTAAATGGTATTTTACAAAAGGTAAGGGTCAAGTGCTCTCCGTCGAGCAACTCTGAATGTCATTCGCTATATTCATCATAGATGCAAACCATGGTGTGGGTATTTCCACATTACTTACTCCAAACAAGGAACTCTGAATTTAGAGTGTATCACAGATAGTAAATACACAGAATAAAACAATTTTTTTTTTCTTTTAAAACCCATTGTCTATTTTCATAAAAATGTTTTCAATGAAGAAACAATAAAACAGACTTCAGCTTACAAGTCTGCAGGTGGAAAAAAAGTTCAGTGTGTTAAGAGGAGTGTGCAATTAAATTAACCTCCTAGAAAAGGGAACTAGGAGTCAGATCCTTGTCATTGGCAAAGAAGAATTTGTCGGCAACTCTTCAATTATAAATTAATTAGGGCTGCATATCAGCACTGATGTCTTGATTGGATTCTGAATCACAATGTCCCATTTCAATAATGATTTCTTCTTGTCTGAATTAGCATGCACTGATATATTTGAAGTAGCTTTTACTGGTTTTTTTTTTTTTAGAAATTACTGCATAGAAAACATTATATTGATGTGACAAATTTCAGTATCACCTTATTTGAAGGGTATCTACATAGTAGCTGGAAAGACATTTAAGAAGAAAAAAAGTGCCTTTTCACAGTACTGTAGTCATTCAAAATTCACCATAGTTTAAGAACATATGTCCACACATATTATGGGGGGCTCCTTGTTTTAATGCAATACAATGACATCTATTTTATAAAACATCTATATAATCTATATATATAATTCACTAAGCCAGAAGACAAGTAGCCGACCATGGAAAGCACGCCGGAAGGGGCGTGGATTCACTAAACCGCCGACAAGTAAGACGCCAATGGCGCACGCAGGAAGGAGCCATAGCTCCAACTCTTAGACCATTGGATACGACGAAAAAAATCACAGTCACGCCCACCAACTTGGACGCGACGCCTCGAAAAACATGCCGTCATTTCTGTTTGTCTGTGCCACAGTCCACTTGCAGCTCTGAGCCACGTTGACTTTTCATTAGTCAACCTCAGTGGAATCTTGGTTCACACAGAGGCAGCGCCAGAGAGAGAGACAGAGGCACACACAGGCAGCGACAGAGGCACACACAGAGGCAGCGCCAGAGAGACAGAGGCGCACACACACACACACACACACACACACACACACAGAGGCAACGGCAGAGAGAGACAGAGGCATACACAGGCAGCGCGAGAGAGAGAGAGACGCGCACACACACAGAGGCAACGCCAGAGAGAGAGACAAGCGCACACACAGGCAGTACGCGAGAGAGAGCCACGCGCACACACACAGAGGCAGTGCGAGAGAGAGCCGTGCACACACACAGAGGCAGCGCCACAGAGAGACAGAGGCACACACAGGCAGTGCAAGAGAGAACCGCGCAATCCTTTAAAACTGAAGTTAAAACACAATGAAGGAAGCAGTCTTTAAAAACCAATAAGCCCTGTGCCTCTTTTTCATTAGCGTCTCACCTGCTTCAGGCCCTGCAACAGTCAAGACACTCTCTCTGCTGCTGACCTTCTCTGTGCCTGACTCCACTACTGTCAGTCGCCTGATTAAAAATGGCCTTTTGAAGGTGAGCTATGGACCCGCTATACCACAGGAACACATTGCCTTCGAGCCTGCTCTCGCTCACTCTTAACGTACCGGCTTTCTCTCTCTCTCCTCTCACTTGCTCGCTCACACACTGCACAGGGGAGAAATGCCCGAAGCACGAGTCTACCCTGAAACCGTTTCAGCCACACTTCCACGCCCCTCGCTACACTGTGAGTGCGATGATTATTTATTTAAAAATGGGCTTTTGAAGGAGAGCTGTGGACCCGCTATACCACAGGATCACCTGTGACATCGCCTTCACATTGTTTTCCTTTTATTTATGATCCTGTTGAGCAGATCAGACACCCAGGCAAACAACACTGAATAATCAATAGCTGCAACTACTTGCCCGCCCCCACTCCTCACCCGAGTCGGTTTTGTCTCTGTTCAGCAGTGTTTGCAAAACTCGGTCCTGGTGAACCCCTGTGGCTGCAGGGTTTTGTTCCAACCAGATTCCTAATCATTAATGCCGGTGAAACTCATCCGGGATAAGTCGGTTTTTCAAACGCAGCCGTGTAGCAGATTAGTCTAGCAGGATGTAATAATCCGGGATGAATGCGCGCCCTCGCGCCGAGTGAAAAGCCAATATATATTGAGTCTACAAAACATGATCAGCAAGTCTTTGATAGGCTGCAACAAAATGATGAAAGAACGGGCGCATTTTTTTCACACAAGCTGAGTGGGTGGGTGTTAGTTAGTTAATTAGCAACTCGAAGGATTTCAAGATATAATATACACAAGAGGTAACACTGCAAAAGCGGCCCAAACCAGAAAAGACAGCTGGCAAAAAGTGGCTGACAAATTAAACGCGTGTGCATTGTATTTACTGAAAGCAGCGTTACGGATTTTCCAAATGTTCATTTTTTTCCCTCTGCTTAAAAAACATTGAAAAAGTGGCGCGGATTGGTTTGCAGTGTGTAAAACAGTTTGTTTGTCGCGGATAATTTGCTATCCACACAGGGAGGAACCGGGAAGCGAACCCACAATCTTCCACTGTCTCCTTACTGCAAAGCAGCCGTACTACTACAGCGCCACAAGGCAGTTAAAGAATGCACCGGGCCACATGTTCATTTTTTCCCCTGTGCTTAAAAGACTTTAAAAAACTGTTACTCAACTGTGACTCCGGAACAACTCAGTACGCGAAAAGCAGCCAGAATCGCAAACAACAAAACTCTACGTGACTCAGAGGTAGTGATGGGCCGCTCGATACTAAGGTTTCGACACTGTGTCGAGCTTTCGAAGCACTGCAGATTTTAATACTTGATCGAATAATGACATCTGTGATTTAAGGATTTCACATTTTCTTTCTCAAATGTGCTTACCTATATCATGGCAAAGTACAGGGATAAACCTTTATTTTCTGTCTACTCCGTTTTAATTAAGACAGACTAAAGAAAACATTTAAGGCTATTAAATGTGATCTGAAGAAAAGATCAGGGTTAATTATAATACTAATAACAGGAGCGATTATAATGATACAGTGCAAAAGTAAAAACTAATTGAAAGAGCCGGGAATGCATGAGGTGAGGCGTCTTATTTTGTTTAACTCTTGCTATCGTATAGTGCATTCTGCCTGTCGGCGTTAGTTATATTTATATTTTTTAGACATCAGACACTAGAAGCTGCTGACGAACCTTTCTCTTCATTGTCAGTCTGTAGCTACGAAAAAATAAAAGCAATACGACTTTTAACAGACGTCATTGAAGTGTATCATAAGTTTCTGTAACGTTAATGAAAATGGCCAGGAGGTGTCACGAGAGAGGTTAGTGTCAAATGCTTCGAAGCTTTGATACGATTTCCGACACAATTGCTTCAAACGTGTTGATGCTTTGCGAGGCTTCACCCCGCCCATCACTACTCACAGGTTACTGAACGAGAAATCAGCAGACTAGCATGATGGATGGGGCGTAATGGGCGTCCTTCCCCTCTCCTCCGGATTTTTCAAATGTTAATTTTTTCCCTGTGCTTAAAAATCATTAAAAAAGCGGCCTGATTATGCGGCGTATGGTACGCCGCGGGTTGGCTAGTAACTGATAACGCTGCTATTATGGAGCTACTTCAAGGTCACTTTTGTACCACATGCTGTGCTGAAAATTCCAACAAAGCCCACTTGGTTTGCCAGCTGACGCGTGTTGCAGACTTTTTACATACAAGCAGTACAGCTAGCCTTGTGCTTAAAGAATAGCAAAGTTTATTGGGCTTGCCAACATGCAAACTTGTGATTGATGCAGTCACGCAATGGAACAGCCCACTGGAAATGCTAGAAAGGTTTTTGGAACAACAGCAAGTCATTTCAGCAGCTCTGTAAATTGGCAGCAAGGTTGCTCCCAGTGTGACGGGCATGCAGTACGCTTCTCTGCAACACATCCGCCACAGGTGCCCAGTGGTTTTTAAAGTGTGATTGTCACGTAGGATGTTCAGCAGTCCACACATAGATAGATAGATAGATAGATAGATAGATAGATAGATAGATAGATAGATAGATAGATAGATAGATAGATAGATAGATAGATAGATAGATAGATAGATAGATAGATAGATAGATAGATAGATAGATAGATAGATAGATAGATAGATAGATAGATAGATAGATACTTTATTAATCTCATATATACAGCATACTGATACAAAAAAACAATATTAAAAGAGTAATAAAAATGCAAGTAAAAACAGACAATAACTTTGAATACTGTTAACGTTTAACCCCCAACCCCAATCCGAGTGGAACTGAAGAGTCGCATAGTTTGAGAGAGGAACAATCTCCTCAGTCTGTCAGTGGAGCAGGACAGTGACAGCAGTCTGTTGCTGATTTATGTGTCAAAGACCCTGATTTCAGTTAGAGAACAAAACATTTTATGTGATATAGTAAAGTGCTTTTTTCATAGAAGGCCTTAACAGGCACAAGAGCGACATCTATACACATGAAGATGAACAAAAAATCTACACATAATAATTGAGCAGGATACAGATTCACAAGATCAACTGTGAATAAATTATTCAATAGTGATTTTTCAAATTTATGATTAAGTCTGAAAGTATATCATCGTAAAATGCTGAATGTGAGAACTGCAGTTATCCAATAACCAAACAAGCTTCATCAACTCTCCTGTCATTTGTCACACTTATGTTCTCATTAAAGATATAAGAAATGCAAGGTGTACTATTTCTGTATCTAAGATGAATAAGCAAGTTATGAAATTTAGTTTAATCTCTCATCTAATCTCCAAAGTTTAAACTACAACATGCAAGTCTGACAAATACCAAGGTTCCAAAGGAGGAGAAGAAAACAATTTAAAAATTAAACAAACAGCATTCCCACAAAAAAAACAACAACACACACCTACACCCACACACATACCTCCACCATGTTTATTTACAACAGAAAATGTTGATGACCTCAGCCAAATCCCTATCAATCTTTATATTTTTCTATAGATTTTTTTTTTTAAATCTCTCACTGACATACCAAATAAAAAAACACCCAGCCCATCCATACATACACTAAAAAGAAGTACAAAAAAGTGTCCTTTATTTTACATTGTCAAGTGCATGTGACATTTCAGTCTTGTTTGGAGATGGGAGATGAATGAAATACATAAATATAACATTCCTCCTGCCACTGCTGATTAACAATGCTTCAGTATTATAACACATACCTGTTACAAAATAAAAAAATATATATATACTATTTCTGGGAAATGAAAAGCTATATATGGCTAAAACTCTTTACCTAAATACATACTCTTTTCCCAGTTCTCTAGCAGCATGACCAGTGAACACCCTTTTTGATGTTTGGTCCTGGAGAATCACCTAAAAATGCACAACTTTGTTTACTTAAAGTTCTAGAAAAGCAACAAGAAATATTGTTTTATTCATGCACTGTGGATCAGACAAGGGAAGATTCACCTAAACTTCATTTGTAGTGGTTACTCCACGTCGGACAAATTAGTATAAAAATGCTCCTCAAATTAATGGAATTGTGACATAATATTGGCTTATTATCTCACCCATAATATCAAATGACTACCGCTGTAACTAGGTCAGTAAGAAAGGCCTATTTTTGTGGCTAGATTGTACTTAGAGTGACATGATACAAGCATAATTTGTTTAGGTTTCTTTTTATTTTCAAAATCAGGGTAAATCTTTGGACTGTGTTATACATGCATCCAGCAACCACACATTTTTCCTAAAATTAACATCACATATTCACATTGACAAAATGAATTGGGAAAGTAAGATGTCATACATGGCAAACTCCTGTGATACATAAACATAACAGAAATCACTAATTGGTGAAGCAGGAAGGATATAAGTCAGGAATACAACTATGAAGTGCCTTGAGAAAAAATATAAGCCAGGGATTTATATAAGAAATAATGACACCCAGAGTCATTGTGTGTGTATGCATTAAACAATTATTGCCAAAAGAAAGTAATTCACGTAAAATCTGTCAGCTGGAATAGCTATCCGGTTTCTCCAGCTTAGATAGAATATTACAGATATCCAGTGTAATTATATAAGTAACGCTCTCTATAACTGTAAAACGGAACATAAAAGAATTTAACTAAACCAGACAGTACCCACTATTCCTTGGAAAACTACAATTACAAATGTACTTCCTGAAAATTTAATATAAAGTCTTCAGTAGCCAATAAGAGATTTTGATTTTCATTTGCC
Organism: Erpetoichthys calabaricus; assembly: GCF_900747795.2. Taxonomy (NCBI): domain Eukaryota; kingdom Metazoa; phylum Chordata; class Cladistia; order Polypteriformes; family Polypteridae; genus Erpetoichthys; species Erpetoichthys calabaricus. The sequence continues at coordinate 168,518,634 of NC_041398.2, forward strand.
AATACATGTTGAGCATCCCTCATCTGAAATGCCTGGGATCCAAATTATTTCAGAATTGCAATATTATTTTTCATGTATCATCTTCCTAAAACACCCAACCTCAATTACTACAGTCAGGGAGTCTGCAAATGGAACTGTGAGAAAACAAAAAGGTAATATAGATATTATCCACAATACAGTACAATCCCTCTTACACGGCCACCTCGGGACTGGACCCATAGCCGGCTGCCGTTTTGGCTGGTTAATCCGATGCATACCTATTTTCATGTAGAAAAATATTTGGAAGGTATGTACTGCACCTCTTCAACGTTCCTGAAGAAACCATATCCACAAGTCTTCATCCAGGATTTCGCACACAGGTTTTTTTTCTTGTACAACAACTGGACAGTGTGGTGTAGTGGGTCCACAGCTCAAGTCAAAAAGGCCACTTTTTAAATAAATAAATGCCACACTCGCAGCTTAGTGAGTATGTGTGGCCGAATGGTTCCAGGGGAATTAGTGATGCGGGCGATCCTAGCTTAAGTGCACAAGTGAGGAGCTGTCTGCATCTGTAATTGTTCCCAGGAACTGCTAATTGCCACATCTGATCCACATCCCCATGATAAACAGAAGCACAAGGCCGCTAGGGGGAGAACAGGAAAGAACGGGAGGTTAAAGGAGAAGGAAGCAGATAGAGGTAAGCCGGTGCAGGAGAGCAAACGAGTGAGCAAGAGCAGATTCGATGGAGCAAAGGCAGGCAGCTGGGAGGTGAACCCCTGCAGATGAGTGTTTGGCCGACACTCGGTGGGGCTGAAGAAAGTGGTCACTCCAGCTGAGCAGTCACAGAGCTGGAGTGGCCGGTATTTAAGATGACTGGCCATTGAAAGGCAGCGGCAGTCGTGGAGTCTTTGGGCTGGTTAAGCCCCAGCGTGAGTTCCCTGGCCACTGGTGAAAGAACCCAAGTCTCGGTCCGGATGGAGCCCGACGTAGCCAGGGATCAGAGGGCTACTGGGCCAGTGTGGAAGGCAGCTGCACCTGCAGGTAGGGCGACTCCCCTGTTGCGAAGCCCGATGGGAGAAGCAGGGGAGCCGCCAGGTAGAAAGAAGAAGGCATCGTGGAAAATTTATAAAGGAATGTGTAAACGGAAATCACTCTGAAAGTAGGAGCCCTCTCACCTTTCAGGAAAGAAGGAAGTGCATATATATAATATAAAGAACAACTCAGGATTTAAATTTTTTTTTTTTAATTTTATTTTATTTTAACAGGCTGGTTAATCCGTCGGACGATTAATGTGAGGCCAGTTAACAGGGATTGTAATGTATAATATTAGCTACAATATCTTCCATGTCATTTTGATTACTGCATCACAATAAGGCACAAAAACACCAAATAGAGTTTAGATAAGCATTGTGATCTCTCTCTCTATTATATATATATATATATATATACATATATATATATATATATATATATATATATAGGGGCCCGTGGTCACCACCAGGGGGCACCCCAATACCTGCAGGACCCTGGACCTCAGCACTTCCGCCACACCCGGAAGTGCTGGGGGGGGGAGACGAGCAGGGACACCCGGAGTGGGAGATTGCCGGGAACACACCTGGAGCACATCCAGGTGCTTATATACAAGGGCCGCCTCCCTTCAGACGATGACTTGAGTCAGGAGAGAAGATAGGACGAGGTTTCTGGAGGAGAGAAGGAGGTGGTCTGAAGATAAAGAAAAGGCATTGTGTTGGCCAGAACTGTGGGGTATTGGGGTTTGTGAGAACATAATTGTGAATAATGGAAGACCACAATAAACATATGTGGGGTAATTTTAACGTGTCTGCCTGTCTGTGTCCGGGTCAAGTTCCACAATATATTATTATATAAATAAATAAAATATATATACAGTGGGGCAAAAAAGTATTTAGTCAGCCACCAATTGTGCAAGTTCTCCCACTTAAAAAGATGAGAGGCCTGTAATTTTTATCATAGGTATACCTCAACTATGAGAGACAAAATGAGAAAAAAAAATCCAGAAAATCACATTGTCTGATTTTTGAAGAATTTATTTGCAAATAATGGTGGAAAAAAAGTATTTGGTCAATAACAAAAGTTCATCTCAATATTTTGTTATATACCCTTTGTTGGCAATGACAGAGGTCAAACGTTTTCTGTAAGTCTTCACAAGGTTTTCACACACTGTTGCTGGTATTTTGGCCCATTCCTCCATGCAGATCTCCTCTAGAGCAGTGATGTTTTGGGGCTGTCGCTGGGCAACACGGACTTTCAACTCCCTCCAAAGATTTTCTATGGGGTTGAGATATGGAGACTGGCTAGGCCACTCCAGGACCTTGAAATGCTTCTTACGAAGTCACTCCTTCGTTACCCGGGCGGTGTGTTTGGGATCATTGTCATGCTGAAAGACCCAGCCACGTTTCATCTTCAATGCCCTTGCTGATGGAAGGAGGTTTTCACTCAAAATCTGACGATACAAGGCCCCATTCATTCTTTCCTTTACATGGATCAGTCATCCTGGTCCCTTTGCAGAAAATCAGTGCCAAAGCATGATGTTTCCACCCCCATGCTATACAGTAGGTATGTTGTTCTTTGGATGCAACTCAGCATTCTTTCTCCTCCAAACATGACGAGTAGAGTTTTTTTTCATCTGACCATATGACATTCTCCCAATCCTCTTCTGGATCATCCAAATGCTCTCTAGCAAACTTCAGACGGGCCTGCACATGTACTGGTTTAAGCAGGGTGACACGTCTGGCACTGCAGGATTTGAGTCCCTGGTGACGTAGTGTGTTACTGATGGTAGCCTTTGTTACTTTGGTCCCAGCTCTCTGCAGGTCATTCACTAGGTCCCCCCGTGTGGTTCTGGGATTTTTGCTCACCGTTCTTGTGATCATTTTGACCCCACGGGGTTAGATCTTGCGTGGAGCCCCAGATCAAGGGAGATTATCAGTGGTCTTGTATGTCTTCAATTTTCTAATAATTGCTCCCACAGTTGTTTTCTTCACACCAAGCTGCTTACCTATTGAAGATTCAGTCTTCCCGGCCTGGTGCAGGTCTACAATTTTGTTTCTGGTGTCCTTTGACAGCTCTTTGGTCTTGGCCATAGTGGAGTTTGGAGTGTGACTGTTTGAGGTTGTGGACAGGTGTCTTTTATATTGATAATGAGTTCAAACAGGTGCCATTAATACAGGTAACGAGTGGAGGACAGAGGAGCCCCTTACAGAAGAAGTTACAGGTCTGTGAGAGCCAGAAATCTTGCTTGTTTGTAGGTGACCAAATACTTATTTTCCACCATAATTTGCAAATAAATTCTTTAAAATCAGACAACAGATTTTTTTTTCTCATTTTGTCTCTCATAGTTGAGGTATGCCTATGATGAAAATTACAGGCCTCTCTCATCTTTTTAAGTGGGAGAACTTGCACAATTGGTGGCTGACTAAATACTTTTTTGCCCCACTGTATATAAAATATTATATATATATATATATATATATATATATATATATATATATATATATATATATATAAAATATATTATATACATACACACTGTATATACACACACTTACCGAACTGCGCTGCAGTTTTATATTCTGGCAAGGCATAGCTGTATTTTCAATTAGGCAGTAGTATTAACTTCCTTTAGTTATTCATTTAGATATGCAGTCAGAAGGTGGATGATGTGCTTGTGTTGTTAGGTACACGAAACAATTTGGGTGTTTTAAGTACTGAAATCTGCACTTCACGTGGTTCTTCGTTATCAGCTGATTAACAGTAGTTTTTTTAATGGAATGTGTCACATCATTTATTTGAAATGCATATTTTACAATTAATATTTTCATAAACACAGCTGCCAATTCTTAAACCCTCACATCAACTCCTACACGATTGTTGGAACTGAACAGCAGTTTCATGTTAGGATTTTGGAAATTCATAGTAGGGATGCTGAACCTGTATCAGAGTATTTACCTGCATTATTCTTTCACTAAAATCAATAAAATCAATTAAGAGCACATTATTGCTTTTGCTCAGAAAACCTCACAATCTGTAAAGAAGACTTTTACCAATATATGGTAACATCACTTCTGTACCATATGTAAACTATAATTCACAAGACTATCACTTCTGAGTAGGAAATACAAAAATTCTCATCTTGACTGAATTAGCAACAACATTTCAATGTTACTAAATTATTATATATTAATAAATCATATTAATTCTGAGCAGCATAGCTTATGATATCTCTTCATATTTAAGTATTAAGGGTAACTAGTTATGGACATGCATACATGAAATGGCTAGAGTCACCTTTATTGCATGCAGTCATACAAATGCAGCCAACTAGTCAAACCAAGCGGGTTGGCACCAACTAAAAATGGTGACTTCAGGTGGTCTACACACTCAACATGCTTTTTCCATTGCCCCCAGGGTCAACAGTTAGGAACATCAGTTTGTCTGGTCTGCTGATTTCATTAAATTGATGCCTAATATCTAAGTAGTCAAGCAGGCGAGAATTAATTATAAAGGTCACACTAAAGACTGAGTTTATTCCTCCTGCACTACTGAAAGTGCAAAGCGCATTCATATTACAGAAAATGAGTGCAAAACAAGATTTAATGTTGACTCCCATGAGTGGCTTTTCTACAGATGTGTATGTCAAATTTTGAAACACTTCAGAATGGGTCTTTTTGGCAGCTGTTTACAACAATTGTTCAAATACACAATGTAAAGTAAGAGAGCTTCATTAAAACTGTGTGTTCAGTAAAATATTGTAGCATATTATTAAAAGGTTAAAATCTTCAGTAACACTGTTAAACAACTCACCAGCAGGGGATAAGGGAAAGTGTACAAATAATATAGGTGCTATTCCTATATCTAATAACATATTAAGACTTGCATTAACTATTAACTTCTCTGTCTTCCACGTGTTGAAAATATAAATTTCAGAAACAGAATTCTTATTATAATTATTCACAGGAATAATTGCAAACATATTCAATTTCATTTTCTGGACTAAAATAATTTATGCTGACAAAAGAAATGGATTTTACAGCTTTGGGAGAATATTTATCAGGTGATGAATAAAGATAGATAACCTGTTTCAGCTATTTGTCACACAATTTACCTCTAATTCAAATAAAGTAGGACCATGCACAGCATACACCATCTTAATATGCTTCAGCGACAAAAGCTAATAATTCTCACCACTTTCACTTTAATTTTCTTCATTACAATTGTTGAACTATTACAAAAATGACACACACATACAGTAAGTGACACAGCTTTATTTTTATTAAAATCATTTTAAGGCATTCAAATTCTATTATTATATCAGTTTTAACTAAGGTTTATAAACCATCCTCAACACCCAGCAGATGAAGAACATATAAAGGACTAAAAGGCACAGCAGCTAGATATCACAAGTCTTTTGAATATACTGTATTACACTGCTTATCTAGCATGATTCAGCAGCTGTTTTCTTCATTCCTTAAACACACCCTTTTCTTTCTTTACTGGCTGTGACAAGCTAGCCTTATACTATGGGTCTCAGATTTAACTTGTCATAATGACATACAGTTTTTGGGGTTTTATGGTGGTAAGGTGGCGAGGAAGGGGAAAAACTTAAAAGAACAGCAACATAGAACAATTCACAAGATCTGCAAAAGGCACACTTGCAAATTAACTCAATGATTATTTTCTGTGCATCAAAGGGTATGAACTTCACTAAAATTACCCAAAAATAAAGTCAACTGGTTTTTTTTGACAACATATCTAAAGGAATATTCCATCCAAAAATTAATTATTTTTTTTGCTACTTACCTAATACTACTTGTAGTTAAAATTGTTAATCTCATGTTTGTATAGAATGAAGATAAAGAAATTCATGATATAATTTAATGGGGATTACGTTGAACAACAGGAAACAAAGCCAAAACACCCATGAAAAAACTTGTGATTACTTGTGTCACATAAACCAAATGTCAGGCATCCACTTCCATGCACACAACATTCCAAACTGGTATTTTTGGTAAAACTTTGTTATATAAATCATTTCCAAAAAAATTCCTATTTGAATGAATTTGGAGCATGCCTGAAATGTGAATGAGTTTATGAAGACCAGTGTCCCATCTATTGGTCAAGAGTACTGCATAGTAATATCTCATCTCATGCCCAGAGGGGACTGGGCAGTCTCGTGGCCTGGAACCCCTGCAGATTTTATTTTTTTCTCCAGCCGTCTGGAGTTTTTTTTTTGTTTTTTCTGTCCTCCCTGGCCATCGGACCTTACTCTTATTCTATGTTAACTAATGTTGTCTTATTTTAATTTCTTACTTTGTCTTTTACTTTTCTTTTCTTCATTATCTAAAGCACTTTGAGCCACTTCTTTGTATGAAAATGTGCTATATAAATAAATGTTGTTATTAATTAGCCGTCATCTGCTTCACATGATATCAACACTGCAGAGTGTGGTCTGAGGGACATGTATTAGAAATTAAACATCAAACAAAGGCATGCAAAATCATTATCAGGTAGAAAGTATGTATGATGAAAATCCCAGAAGTACCAAATATGTGGCTTAATAAGCAATGAATTAGGAGAGAGGTGGGTTTTCAATTTAAAAGCTCAAATCTGTTTTAATGCACTCCTCCTGTGAATGAGCAAATATTTTAGAATTAGCTTATGAAATGGTATTTTAGCTGAAATACACGTTTGGAGAATTAGACTAGATACCTGCTGTACTATGTAACACCTTTACAATTTTTCATCAGTTTTTCAATATTGTTGTTGGATATGATGGAAGGCAAACGAGTAGCAGGAAGTCCGATGAGACGTGGGTATAATGACCGCTCACACGGTGATGACTAAGACGCGTATAAGATCTGTGTCGGCACCCAGACTGCACACCGCCTTGGACACTACTGACAGTCACTCTCCCCTGAGACAGTAGAATGCAGCCCTCCTGGGCAGAGCTGGAGAGTGCTATAGCCCTGATGGATTCCGTAGGGGCTGCCAGGGGGAGCAACAGAGCCCTATAATGGATTTCCACCACACCTGGGAGTGATTCCAGGTAATTCTGATGAGTCACTCCATTAAAAACAGTAGGCAGGTGTGTTGCAGACAAGTGCACTGCATGCCAGTTACACTGGGAGCAACCTCACTGCCTATACTGTATGTATTCTGAGATGCTGACCTTTGTTCCAAAAACCTTTCTAGCTTTGCCAATACACTATTTCTTTGCGTGACCACATCAGCCACAAGTTTGTGTGTAGGCAAATGCAGTAAACAATGCTTCTCTTTTAGGCCGTGACTGCAGTAGCTGTACTGCTACTGTGGAAAATGTTTGTAACACGCCTAACCAGGATCAGCAATCGGGCAATTATTGGAATTTTCAGAGTAGCTTGTGACACCAATTTGAGTTTGTGCACAAAGCAACTGACAAGAGTATCTCTTTAATCTGTTCTGCACAGACCATATTAAAATAGTTGTCAGTCATGCTGGCTGTTATGTTCCATTCATCCAGCGCCACTGTCAACAAGCCTCAGCATTAGATCCTTGTTTTAAAACACTTCCGTTTTTTTTATCTGAGGAGGAAGTTTGAGAACACGTTTTCAAGACTGATTAACACAACTGTTACACATGAACAACTATATGTGTAGCTTGTAGAATTAGAGAAAACACAAATCTTCCCACTATGTCTTTAATTTTGACTAATTCAAGATTACTTTAAAATGTCCAATAGGGCAATAAATTTGGTTAATAGGTTAACAAACATTTTATTTTAAATATTATTAATTTTATTAATAATATTTGCTAGATGATATAGGTATTTTATAAAGTAAAGTAGATGCCACTGCATCATATTAATAAAAGGAGCCAACCCCCATAATATATGTGTGGACTCTGATGTGGTGGTAGATATGTTTGCTAAATTATGGTGAATTTTGAAAGAGTGCAGTGCTGTGAAAAAGTATACAAATCACCAAGGTACTGAAGAAGAATCCTCCAAGAAATTCCAGGAAGTTGTCATTAAATGGCAAAGTGGGCCTGAGACAAAAACATTACAAATATATGTAGGGTAGATGGATATGTTGTTTTTCAATAAAATTAATTAGCATTATGAAGAAATAGTCTGGTGGTGTGTAAGTCAAGAAATTGCCATTAAAATGTTTAAGTTTAAAGTATATTAATTAACAGTTCGTCCCCATAACTCTGGGTAAATCTAGACCATGAACAATGAGAAGATGCAAAGAATGACTGCTGAAAAAAAAATGAAAATGCTGAGGTGTTTGTGTAATATAAGACTGAGAAACAGAGAGAGAAAAATTAAGATATTAAAAAGAAAGTAGAAATAACATGCATAATTTAAAAAGTCAAAGAGAATACGACTGGTGGTTCAAACATGTATGAAGAATGAATGAAAAACGTATACCTAAAAGTATGTGGAATTCTGAAGTTATTGGAATGACATCAAAAACTGATTTGGAATGAGATCAAAGCTGAAAGCGCTAATCCTGCTTCAATAGGCAACCAGTGCTTTTCAGAGGTATACTCATTGAACCAAATGGACAAATTCTTCTTTTTCAACACCACTTTGTGTCACAAAACCATTGATGTTTTAAGAGAGTATTTACCACAAAAGAAGAAATTTAAATCAGTCCAATATTAAAATCATTCACTGTTCAGAGAAAATGAGAAAAATATCAAGAAGTTTCTCCTTGACCAAATCTGTAAATATCATATCAACCAAGCAAATTTACAAAGGTCTGTTAAAATGGCAAGATGATCCAGGGCAAATACATTCCATAATCAAAGAAAGATGTTAGTACATAAGAACAGAGAACACTTCTTCTGCAGTGACATTGTTAAAGAGGAAAAAAAGTAATGAGTACAGTAGTTTTAAAGAATACACAAAGAAAAATTTTACTGGATTAAAATGTGTTTCTAGAGTTAGCATGAACATTAATTTTAATCTGTGGTGGGTTGGCACCCTGCCTGGGATTGGTTCCTGCCTTGTGCCCTGTGTTGGCTGGGATTGGCTCCAGCAGACCCCCATGACCCTGTGTTCGGATTCAGAGGGTTGGATAATGGATGGATGGATTAATTTTAATTCAGCATTCTTACTTTAGTTTGGTCATTGTAACTCTGGGCAGCTAATTTAGATTCTTTAGCTAAATAATATCTTGAATAATGTTTCATATTCCACATCAGTTCATATCTACCTGTATGCTACTTTACCACATTGTAGAAAGGATGTGCAATTACAAAACAACTGCTGTAGTGTTTTGTTTTTTTTTAATGTTTATTATTATTGGTCTATTTTCAAGTTAATAATATGTGGTGCACAAAGATATACATCCATCCATCCATCCATTTTCCAACCCGCTGAATACGAACACAGGGTCACAGGGGTCTGCTGGAGCCAATCCCAGCCAACACAGGGTACAAGGCAGGAACCAATCCCGGGCAGGGTGCCAACCCACTGCAGGACACACACAAACACACCCACACACCAAGCACACACTAGGGCCAATTTAGAATCGCCAATCCACCTAACCTGCATGTCTTTGGACTGTGGGAGGAAACCGGAGCGCCCGGAGGAAACCTAGGCAGACACGGGGAGAACATGAAAACTCCACGCAGGAAGGACCCCAGAAGCAAACCCAGGTCCCCAGGTCTCCCAACTGCGAGGCAGCAGCGCTACCCACTGTGCCACCATGCCGCCCACAAAGAAATACAATTGCAGCAAAGTTTTGGTTATTCTATGTTGCTCCTTTCCCATAAATGTCTAATAGTAAAGTTGGGTGGTTTTAACAATTCTGAATGCTGAAATTCACAAATTGAAACCTACAAGTGTGTCTGAAGTCTAAAGGAAGCAACACTTACATAAAGGAAAACTAATGGTAGGAAATATATACATACTAGTCATTTAGCCCGTTACAATAATGTGCGCTAGAACAGTAGTGCATAAACATTAGTAGGAACAGTCTATATTAAATGGCAAGGGACTTTGATCTCATTCTTTTTGTTGGTCGTATTTTTCTTTCTTTCAGCCTTTCTTTTGTTGATGTTTACTTGCTGAGCTGACCGTTCTTCGTGGGCTGCCGCCGTGTATTGTGTGTCTTTAATTTTCTGTGACAGTAATACTGTCTTGTACGGCTCTATTCAATAAGGGCGCGCACAAAAAGGCGAGCTTCAAAAGGGCGACCTCAATTGAGTGCGGCGAATAAAGGAGTGCGTAGATAATTTAGTTCAAATGGCTCTGGAATATGTTAAGAGCAACAAAGGTGCAGATCTTTATTTACGCGTGCCTTTATTCGCCACGCCCAATTGAGGTCGCCCTTTTGAGGCTCGCCCTTATTGAAGGATGCCTGTGTGCGCCCTTATTGAAGGATACCGTCTTGTACGTCCGTAATATACCTTTAATCTTCTCTGGCGGTAATACAGGCGTGCGCGTCGGTAATATGCCTTTGATCTCCTCTGACAGTAATACTGGCTTGTATGTGGCTGTAATATGCGTCACTGTATTGTGTACCTTTAATTTCCTCTCGCAGTAATACTGGTTTATATTTCCGTAAAACGCCTCTAACTTTCTCTGACAGTAATATCGCGCGTCGCACCGTGCCCCGCGCATGCGCACTTCACCAGAAGACACCCATACACGGACACTTGGACGCACATAGGGATTTTATAGATATAGAAGATATACATAGTATATACACAGTATCTCACAAAAGTAAGTACACCCCTCACATTTTTGTAAATATTTTATTATATCTTTTCATGGGACAACACTGAAGATATGACACTTTGATACAATGTACAGTAATCAGTGTACAGCTTGTATAAAACTGTAAATTTGCGGTCCCCTGAAAATAACTCAACACACAGCCATTAATGTCTAAACCGCTGGCAACAAAAGTGAGTACACCCCCAAGTGAAAAATGTCAAAATTGTGCCCAAAGTGTCAATATTTTGTGTGGCCATCGTTATTTTCCAGCACTGCTTTAACTCTCTTGGGCATGGAGTTCACTAGAGCTTCACAGGTTGCCACTGGAATCTTCTTCCACTCCTCCATGACGACATCACGGAACTGGTAGATGTTAGAGACCTTGCGCTCCTCCACCTTCCGTTTGAGGATGCCCCACAGATGCTCAATAGGGTTTAGGTCTGGAGACATGCTTGGCTAGTCCAGCACCTTTACCCTCAGTTTCTTTAGCAAGGCAGTGGTTGTCTTGGAGGTGTGTTTGGGGTCGTTATCATGTTGGAATACTGCCCTGCGGCCCATTTTCTGAAGGGAGGGGATCATACTGCTTCAGTATGTCACAGTACATGTTGGCATTCATTCCCCAGTGCCGGCAGCACTCATGCAGCCCCAAACCATGACACTCCCACCACCATGCTTGACTTGAGATATTGTACCTGCATGTATAAGAAAATTAGTCTGACAAAAGAGACATGGGCTTAAGTAACTAAATAGCAAAGTTAAGCTTTGTGTTCAATAAGCCATAAAATCATTCTATGTGAGATATTGTACCTGCATGTATAAGAAAATTAGTCTGACAAAACAGACATGGGCTTAAGTAACTGAATAGCAAAGTTAAGCTTTGTGTTCCATAAGCCATAAAATCATTCTATCTTTAAAAATTGTTCAGCTTTTATATTGGACCAAACTAGTTTTACAGATTTTTCTTTGCAACATTAAACAGTCCCCATCTGACATCGCCATATGCATTAATAATAAATAAACTCAATAACAAGACACCAGTACTAAATTATGGTGATCATTATACCATGTTTTCTTGAACTGAATTATGATGATCAGCTATAGCCTTCTTCTTCTGATTTAAAACAATTCCATAAAGCTGGCATTTGCTCTTTAAATTAATGATGCCAAATGCAATAAACATCTCCTTAAAGCAAATTTATGCGATTTTATACACTGAATCAGGCAGTTGCATAAACATCTTCGGTTTAATTTAAACTGTCATACTGTAAGATTACAAGAGTTACAAATTTCAACAAATCAAGAAGTATGCTCATGAAGCTGTCTTGGTCAATAACTTGTTACAATAACATTTATACTCACTGCTGCTGCTGCTCCAGGACTTGAGGAAAGATTTAATGCTGATTTCAAAAAATACTGAATCTTGAAGGTTTAACATGATGAAGGATTCTTTGGAGTAGCTGGCGTTTGAAGTACTACCCTAGATAATCTTCCAGTATCTTACAATTTTTAAAAAAAAATTAGAAACGAAAATAAGGCATGCACACAATTGTTCATTGAATAGAAGAAAGTTTTGGCTACCAGTAACTGTGCCTCATTAACATTGTGCCCGAGTGACGCATGATTCAAGTCCCCGTAAACAGAAACGGTACTGCATGCAGATGATTTATACAGATGAAAGCAGGCCTGGGCAAAAAAGCTAAGCTTCAAGCACAAAGAGAGAGAGAGAGAGAGAGAGAGAGAGAGAGAGAGAGAGAGAGAGAGGAAATAAAGAAAGAAAATACAGATATATATTCAAAGTCCTTCAGGAAAATGACCAATTAAGCACTTTGACATCTCAGGGGAGATCAGAAGGCAGACACTCTGTCCAGTAGGATGAGGGGAAAAAAAGATGGGGGGTGGGGGAGGGAATCTCTGCTTGATGCAGTGAGAAGCCAAAAGCAGCTGCCAGAATCCAGTCACAGGGCTGTTAGTAAACAGAAAAGGGTGGTGTAAAACTACAAATTGCATGTTTAATCCCAGGAATCTCCAACACTGAGAATCATGCTATATTTCTACACTTTTCCACCCTGGTCCTTTCTGGGATAAGTTTCATTTTAGGTAATTCGGGTGGTTTTGCAAAAAATAAAAAAATAAAATACAACTTGCGATATTTATTCGTGCCTGGACATTCTTTTCAGCATCCTAGGAATACACACCACTCACACAAACTAGAGCACATGCTTATTCACACAGTCAGTAAAGGCACTGACTCTTCTCTATATGCTCAAAGCATCGAAAGAGCCATTTGCCACTTGATCCATGACATAAAATGCTTGCTACCAAAGAATGCAAATGCTGGAATGAATTGGGAGGCTCTGAGGCCTGCATATTTGATGTGCTGACCAGTAGCTTTGCTCTGCAGTAAACATGCTCATATTGGCACTTGTGTACTCCTGAATTCTTACTTCCTGTTTAACACTGCATTTGATTTTTCATTTAAGAATTGCAGGAGTGTATCAAGGAAGGGCAACAGCCCTGGAATAACTTGAGCTGTGCCAACTGTTAAATCTAATTAAAATAAGGGATAAAAATAATCCACTGCAAAATATTTAAATTCTCAAAGGCTTAAAACTTATTGTATAGAATGGATATATACACTGTATATTCTGGAATATATAACATATTGTTGTACCTGAAATTATGAAGTTCATGTTTTGGATTGTAAATGAAAACTCAAGAAAATGCATTATGAACAACATAACATGGACAGAAGTAAAACAGTTCAAATTTTCAAAATAATGCAAATTTTCCTTTCTTGCACTCTCAAGAAACAACACTGCAAAGCCTATACACCTGACTTCAATTGGCTCTCACAAGGCTCTACATCCCCTGGTGCAGCACTCATCTACAAACTCCTCATACTTGGTCCTCTCTCTTTCAAAGGCTTCCTCCAGTCTACCCACTGAACATTCAGTTCTTGCATGACCACTTATTTTAAGGTTTTACGGTCTCAGATACCAGGACCATGTCTGACCTGAGTGCAGACTCTGCGATGGTGTCTGGGAATCTGAGCTGTTTTCCTATGTCAACCATTAGGTGCCCGTTTTGTGCTGTGGCAAGCAGACCAGCTGGTGACTTAGGCTACTCATGCAGCTTCTCTCTAGCCCTTACAAAGGTGATGTCTTTACTTGATGGCTATTGCTGTTTGCTGCAAGCGATCCCTGTGGTGATGACATTTGTTATGGCCCTCAACACCTGATCATGGTGGCAGATATAGCACCTTTCCCCCAAGGCTTTTTGGCAACTGCTCAATATATGCTCCACAGACCCTCTCTGCTGGCACAGTGGGCATACAGGATTTTATGCCAAGCCCCAGCAGAAGAGATTGGATGGGGTTGGGAGGACTTTGTAGACTGACTGAATCAATAACATTTTTCGTAGTGGCTTTGCCTTCCTGAGCATCAACCATGAAATATTTCAGCCAATAGCCTGTTCCCATCAGGTCTATGCCTCCTGCTGCCATATCGCTACTATCCTGTTGGTGTGACCTGCTTGAATTCAAACAGAAAGTGTGGTTCTTATGTAGTAAATGTTAATGAGAAACGACAACTGACTCTGGTCTTCTGAGGGCTACTTTATTTCATCTGTACTTCCACCCAACTCCAATTATTAGAAAACTAAAAATAAGGATTGAAAATAACTCTTCAAAATTCAGGTACAGCTTATTAATTCACAATTGGTTGTGGTCTCTCCTGACAAAGTCATACAAAAACAGTGTCAATTTCACTATCCCAAATTAAAAACAGAGTAACAAGGAAATAACCCCTCCCCCCCATATAACTGATGTGAAAACACAAAATATTAAGAGAGACAGTAACACAGAATGACACCTACTGTCTTAATAGGCTTCCCTATAAAGGTTTCATCAACGACTGCCTCCAAGAGTGATTACCTCAGGTACCAACCTCTAAATATCACCAATCACTAATGTGACAATGAATCTGTCCTTCAGCACTGTGCCTTCATGCACCTTTCACCTCAACTACAAGCTCATAGATGCACTGACAAAAAACAAACTTTAAACTCATCTGCAGGATTATTTCAGGGCCAATTGCACTATATGCAATATTCCACCACCCATTAACTTTGTGGAGTTGTGCTTGCCACTGTTGTACCCACAGGGAAACCATTTCCAGGATGCATGCATCCCATACAGGAAAGACTAGTCTGCAACTAACTGCATGTAGAAATGTTCTGCAACTATGTGGACGTTTCCTCTTTTTGTCTAGGAAGACCCCGCTGTCCTCTGTCCTCATCCCTGTACCACCTTGATGACAGCTTTTCAACCAAAGATCGCTTGTTCATCAGCACAATCTCATTCATAAGTTGCAGAAGTCAGAATTGTCAGTGTGCATAAATGCAGTAATAATGACTAAAGAACAGAAATGGAAACCCTACTAAAATTATAAAAGTTCTCTCAGGACAAGTTTTTAATAGTATCTTCTAGACTATATCTGCTTCAATATTCTAAATGAAAATTACCAGCCAAAACAGGGTGGTACTGTGGAAACCATGCAGTTGCTCTTGGCACGCATCAAGTGTAAATGTGCTTGCTTCCGTCATATGGACCAAAAAAATAACATAAGTTATGCAAAAGCAGGCACAATTTCCAAACTGTCTGTATTCGATTACACAATGCACTGTATTGTTTTCATTGCTGTTGTTTTTTCCACTCAAGGAGGCAACATAAATTCAGGGGCAAAATAACTCTGCTGAATCCTTTTCAAAGCATAATTTTACCCCATTTCTCTAAAACACATTTGGGTGCTTTTTTTATTACATCTGAAGAATTTTTCAGTTTATATTGTATGTAAAACTCACTTAATGATGTTTTATCTGGCTTACTGAATCACAAAAATAAAACCTTAATAATGGCAAATTCGGCATATTAGTCAGTCAGTTATCACAGGTCTGTGTTTGATATGTTGTGACAATTTAACTAAACTTTGAAAAAGCGTCTAAAGAATAAACTGGTTTAGAAAGAAAAGAGGTGTGACAGGGTGAAAAAAAATCAAATGATAACTTTGATGACTTACTACAGATGATGAAGATAAAATGAATGTTTTAAAAACTGACACACAGTAGTGTATTATGTCATGGGATTTAAGCTTATTTTGACATTTCCTTAAGTTGTTCAATTGTGAAACTAAACATATTACATAAGAAGGGTGAAGCTTTCCTCATCTACTTTATTTTATCTGTACTTTCCAACAGTAGTCCTCAGTGAAAACAGCCCTACCAAAAACTGTTTCTGTATAAGATTTTTTACAAAACAGTTACAAGGAAAGAAAGAAAATTACCTACAACAAAGGCTCCCGTTAATTCAATTATAACATTTACAAAGCAAACAGAGATATACCTATGTATATCCTTATAGGTTTATAGGGTCATAATTGGTATGTGTACAGTGCCCAGTGAAATTTTTACTTGCATTTTCTAATCAACATGCACCACCTTGCCACTATCCAGTACCTAATTAGTGAGTAGAACTATTTTACCTTTAAACTCAGTCTATTGA